>NC_061117.1:43609993-43762026 GCF_002878395.1 Capsicum annuum
TTCTAGGGTATCTACTATTTTTGCTTCATCCCAACTCTTTATTATTTTTGAACTAAATGGTTCGGATAATTTACTAAAATATAATCTTTTTATTTCTTTACTTTCTTCTATATTATATGTTCCTTTATAATAATATTCTTTATATGCGCACGTATACTCATCTATATAGCACATATTACATATTCCTAGTTTTAACATTGAATTTCTATTTATATCTTTTTCTTTATTTTGCTCTTCTTCTTCTGTTGTTACACTGCTAAATTCATCTCTTATATCTATTTTATATTTTTTAAATATTTTTGTTGGTAGTATTTTAGTAGTTGTTGATGTTTCTTTTGTTTTATTATCAGATCTTAGTACTTTTTTACTTGTTTCGGCTAGATTTAAAAATCATAATTTTACTGTTCCTATTAATGTCTTTTCTATATATTCTGGTGTGTTTGTTGTATATATTTTATTATCTAATAATTGTTTTGACATATATCCTACCCATAGTTGTATTATTTTATTTGTGTCTGTCACACAGTCTAAATCTAAAAATTTGTAATCAATTATTTATTTTGGTGTCCATTTATTATATTCATCCCTTGGATTATATCTTTTAAACTTATTTTTGTAATTATAGGTTGGTTTTCTTATTTCTGATGTACTAGGTATTATATTTTTATCTAGAGTATTTACTTCTGTAATTATTAGTTCTAGATTTTCTTTATTAATTACTTCTTGTTCTTCTTTAATTTCTAGTTTTCCTATGTTTTCTAGAATTTCTGTATATATTTCACTATCTTCCGAGTCATAATTATCTGTTTCTTCAGAATCTATTGTATTTATTTCTAATTCACTGATTTCTGGTTCTTTATTTTTTATTTCTAATTTTTCTTTAAATTGATTTATCTCATTTAATAATTTTTGTTCTTTATCTTTTTCTTCTTTTTCTTTCTGTCTCTTTTCATATAAATCTTTTAACATTTGTAGTTATTTTTCTAATTCAGCAATCCTACTATTTTTAGTTTCTTCTATTTTTCGTATTTCTTCCGTGGCTTATTGTTTTATTTTATCTATTTCCTTTTTTCCGTCTATTTCTTCATTTTCTCTTTCTATTCTTAATAAAAATGTTTAGAGAAGTCAAGAAATATCCATGCACAAATAAAAATAGATCCATTATATCTCTAATAGATTTATTTAAGTTACCCAAGTTATCCGCGCCCCCTAAAATTGGTAATAGAGCCTACGTTATTTAAAGTTACGGAAGTAGTATGTATTTGAATTTATGGATTTATTTGATTAATTTATTAATTATGATAAAATTAGATTTAGATATCTACCAAAATATTATAAATATTGTTTATATGAATCCACAAAAATATAAAGAATAAAAAAAAATAACATATGAAAAACGTAAAAAATTAAAAATAAGTATAGAAAGACTACAGTATAACATAATTGTCGGAGTTAGTAAAAATTTAATAAATGCACAAAAAGAAGAAATATCAAATTTAGAATCAACAATAGATAGTCTAGAATATACATACCAACATGATCTATTTACAATTAAATAAAAATGAATAAAGAAGAATTTATAATAGATGAAAAAACATATGAAAATCACGAAGGATTAAAAATAAAAATAATATTCTCTAATTTAGGAAGAAGATATAAGAAAATAGGTGAACACTTATATTTAATGTTAGAAAAAGAAGAATTAAAATTAGAAGATAAGTTAGCAGCCATGGTAAGAATAGAAACAGAAAACGAAGAAATAGACAATTGGTTTTGAATCGAAGAAAACAAAGAAATAGATCTTTTTTAGTTTTGAAACTTTTTTGTCACCCTTAATTAATTTGCCCAGATAAGCGTCAAAGTAAATTATTACTTTTAGAGATAGTTGTTCTAGTACTGTGGTAATAAATTTACGATATGTCATCAATAGACACATTTATGGCTAAACAATGCAAAATTACATTATTAAAATTTCACAACTTGTACTCTCTTTGCTCTAATTTTATTTACCTGTTTTTTTGATCCATCTGAAAATAGCTTTCCTTGAATGGAAAATTCTCCATCCCACCATTCAAGTTAATAAGTTGTAGTAATGCTTTACAAAATTTTCTGCTTTTTTATATATAAAACTATTGATCTAAGAATTTTTCAAAACACTATTTTATAAAAAGATGTTTGTCAACTTAACATAATGAACCATTTGAATGATTTATCTATCTACAGTATTATATTGTTTTAGCACTATAATGAGCTATAGTTTTCTAACTTCGTCCACCACAAGTCAACAAGTTTGAACACCACCAAAAATAAAGAAGGTATGAGGAGGGGGAGGGGAAGAGAAAAGACAAAAGGAAAAGTAAAAGGAAAATGAAATGGAGAAGAGAGGAGAAGAGGTTAAAGGAAAGGGAGAAGAGAAGAAGAAAAAGGAAAAAAAAAATAAGAAAAGGAAAAAGGGAAAAAAGTTATTATAAATTTTTCTTTACTTTTTCTCATGCTTCAATATAGTAAGGGGTCATTTGATAGGGTGTATTGAAAAAATAATGTATGTATATTAATTAATGTGTATTGTTAATATCTTATTTGGTATCATTTTTCAATCTAGGTATAACTAATACATGCACTAGTTTTACACTCTGCTATGCATTAAGATATGGATTAGTTATACCATTATTTTTCTATATATTACTAATGCAAAGAATTTCTACACATGCATTAATTTAGTTAATGACAAAATTACTCATTGTAGGCGGGTGCGTATAACTTGGGTAACTTAAATGGATCTATTTTTATTTATGCGTGGATATTTCTTAACTTCTCTAAACATTTTTATTTTTATTTTATTTATTTTAATTTTATTAATGTTCATATTGGGGGGTGATTGGATGATATTTAATTAAATGCTTTACTGTAATATTCTTTAGTTTTTTCTCTTAGTCTTTGTAATTTTTGTATATTATTTTGGAGGTATTCTAAATATTCTATATCTTTTGTTCTAAAATATTCAATTAAATTCTCTTTCATAAGTATTTCTGTTAATCTTATTTCTTCCTTATCTTGTCTCTAATATTTTAAATACTCATAGTCTATCATTTTATCCTAAAGTAGTTGTAATACTGCAAATTTCTTTGTAATAATTTATTCTAATTGTACTATATCTGATATTAAATTCTAGGTTATCTATTTCGTTAATTATCCTGTCTTTTTTGTCTATGAATAATTCTATGTCTAAATCATATTCTAAACTGTCTTTTAATTCTAGTTGTTTTATGGTTTTATTTATCCAAATTAATCTTTCTTTTAATTGTACTCTTCCTTTTCTAAGTTGGTTTCTATAATTAATTTTTTTGTATAGCCAACTTTGTTTTTCTCTAACTTTGTTAATATATTCTAACATTTTTAATCTGTAAAATATCCATCTGAATAATAACTATCTGAATTATTTCTACCATGGAAATCTATATTTTCTAATTCATCTTCTATCCAATTATTACTTAGTAACTCATATTCAAAATCAAATATTTTTTTCCATATTATTTTCTTTGTCTTCTAATTCTAAGTCTTTTATGATATATTAAACAAGTATCTTAGTTTCATCAGATATATAACTTGTCGTATTATTCATATTATGCTTAGGTTTCTACGAATAACTTGGATAACTTGGAATTGGATTCTAGTAATTAATTGCTTTATCATAGTCTTTATTAGTCGTTTGTTTTAGAGGCTTTTCAGACGGATGTATTAGTATTCAGTTTTCAGTTTTGAGTATGTATAGATGTGTTGAACCTTATGGCAAGTTTCCACATTTATTTCAGATATTATGCAGTGTATAGGTACAGATATCAAAAAAGGGTTAGCTTGTGATCCTTTGGGTCCATAAGCACCGTGTGACGTCTCGGGATAGGATTTGGGGGCGTTACACCTGACCACCCCTTTTTTTTCTGGAAATCATATACAATATTCAAACAATATAAGAAAATGCGGAAAATTATCATACAAAAAGATGATCAATCTCGTAAGTAACCTGAACCATTCAAAAGGAAGTTCTTAACATTCAAAACACATGACACCAGTTGGACCATAAATCAAAATAAAATAACAATGTCTAATAACCAAGCCTTTCGGAATTAGGGAGGCTCACCAACTACAAATCTCAGATACACCAATCTACTGCTTAGCAGGATCCTGGGACTATACCTCAGATCCTGAAATGTAGGGGGTCAATATAGATGTACTGGTATGAGGAGCAATAAAAAATAATGTACTTTTATACAACATGAGTGAGAGCAATTTATAGAATAATTTACATACGATATATGAAAATACACGGGCATACTTAAAAGACTTTGAACATTTATTTGAATACACAACTCTCTCTTTATCTTACTTCTGAGCTAGGTGGTACACCCTATAACTCTATAATTCCACGGGCTGTATGAAATCCTCCCTTAACTCGGCAGCTAAACCCCCAACCCAAGTTTGCCGCAAAGGTTGGAGTCTCTATCTATAATACGCAAAGGGAAAATAGGATAGCGTACGATCCCTCTTGGGGACATAATAAACCCATATCGATAAAACACGGTTCCTAAAATTGAGCCCTTACACTGAAATGCCTTATTCGAGTAACCGCCTACCTCTCTTTAAGCCCATTTTAACTCTTTAAGACATGCATTCTTTGAAATCAAAATCTAAAAAAAAATCTGATTCTGTTATGGCACTCTTCCATTTGGTATCGTCATACCATGACTTGCAAGTCACATCTCTAAGTCATACATCATAATGTTACAACTCCTTCATTCGAAATATTATTTAGACCACCAAGTCATTCAAACAGTATAATAGGATTTGTATATCAGATTACATGAGACTTATGCAAAGATCCTCTCATTCAATTCCTAAAACGTACGGTGGTCCATTACTTTGTGGCATGGAATGAAACTCTTTAAGTCATAACTTTTCATTTATATTAACAAGAAACACCCTCTCTTCATTTCATAACCAAAATCAAGTCTTAAACAATAATAAAGACATTTGTATCATGCTTCTTAATATGCAATTGTATAATTCATAACATATGAAAACAAGATGCTTTATAACAAGAGAGGGGTTATATATGTTCATGCTCTCAATTCAACATTCAAACTCAAATTCATACATACTTATGTACGAGTACAAATCAAATTTAGGGGAAGGCCTCAAGGCCAAAATATTATATCATTGAAAAAGTTCACAATGTATGCTTTTTAATGAAATTCAAGAACCCTTAGTAAATATATGATTTCTCAACATTCAAAACATTATTAAAATGATTTCACCATGCCCATGTAGTTTAGGAAAACCCCACGTACCTTAGATTACTTAGTTCAGAGAATAGAACTCGAATCTTTACTTTTTTCTTGGGAATCTTGAACTTACAAGTTGAGCTTTTGATCTTTGAGGGAGGAAGTAGGGTTTTGTTCTTGATGGATTTGAGTAAATTTAGAAATATAATGCCCCTAAGTCGTCTTAATTTATTGCTAAAATGATTTGGGGCTTCAGGGAAAAGTCTAAACTGCCATTCAAAATTAAAATTTTCAGTAGAATCCCATTTTGGACTACCAACGCGTTGCGCCAGGAGCACCAACGTGATAATCACTGTGACACATCGATATCGCGGTGATGCTCTATTTTTGAAATCCAAACCCGTCTAATACCTTGTTTAAAAAATCAAAAACTCCCCTGAGACATCCCCTTTTACCTCAGAACATGAATAAACTCAAAAATATACATCTTGAGGTCAGAAAAGTCAATTTAAAAATCGTTGAAGTTAAGGGCTCAAAATTTGACTAAGTCTTTTTAACACTTAGAAAATTTTCCAAGTTGTTAGCTCTTTAAGCATACTACTAAGGGCAGTACTAAGTCTAAAATGTTACAAGTTGTTACATTATCCTCCCTTGGGATCATTCGTCCCCGAATAATGACTTGAGACATAGATAAGCACAATTTCAAGCACCCGAAGGAAAATATAATGAGAGAGTAGTATATGACTTGTACCTTCTATGTCATCCTCCATGGTGTTTAGGTATCTATTTCGCATGTCATCCTCTGATTTCCAAGTAGCTTCCTCAGCTTTTTGGTTCTTCCACAACACCTTAGCCGAAGTTATTTCTTTATTTCTCAACTTCTGAACTTGGTGATACAAAATGGCAATGGGTTCTTCGTATGACAAGGATTCTTTCACATTGATCTCCTCTATAGGTAAAACTAGGGATTTATCTCCTATGCACTTTTTCAACATGGACACATGGAATACTAGATGTACGAAAGCCAGACTCGCAGGAAAATCTAACTCATAAGCAACCCCACCTATCCTTCTCACAATCTAATATGGTCCTATATAACAAGGACTAAGATTTTCTTTCTTTACGAATCGCATGAATCCCTTCATAGGGGAGACTTTTAGAACTACCCAGTCACCAACCTCAAACTCCAGCTCCCTTCTTCTAACATTATCATAGGACTTTTGACAGCTCTGAGCTATCTTAAGTCGCTCCCTAATGATTTTTACTTTCTCTATTGCCTGATGAACAAGGTCAGGCCCAAACAGTCGGGTTTCACCTACTTCATACCACCTAATCAGATACCTACATGTCCTTCCATAAAGGGCTTCAAAAGGAGCCATCTGAATAATAGAGTGATAGATATTATTATAGGCGAACTCTATCAACAACTAATGGTCCACGTAACTACCTTTGAATTTAATCACACAGAGCCTCAACATATTCTCAAGGGTCTGAATGATGCGTTCAGCTTGTCCATCCGTCTGAGGGTGGAAAGCAGTACTCAGGTTCACCTGAGTACCTAAACCCCTCTGAAAAGATCACCAAAACTGAGAAGAAAACTACATACCCCAGTCAAATATAATAGAAACAGGAGCACCATGCAATCATACTATCTCTTGAATGTATAGCTTATCATAGTCATCCTCCCGAGTAATTTGTCTGCACAGGAAAAAAATAAGCAGACTTGGTCATATAGTCTACAATTACCCAAATAGAATTATGTTGGTTTTGGGACTTCGGAAGCCCCGTGATGAAGTCCATATTAATCATCTCCCACTTCTATATAGGCAAAGCTATCTCTTGGGAAGTGCCACCTGGTCTTAAATGCTCTACCTTGACTTTCTGACAATTCATACACTTAGAAACAAAATTAGCAACATCTCTTTTCATATTATTCCACCAATAGATATCCTTAAGGTCATGATACATTTTCATAGAGCCGGGGTGAACAACATACCTAGAATTATGAGCTTCATTTAGACTTCTTTCTCTCAACCCATCTACATTTGTCACACATAGCCTACCTTGGTACCTCGGAATCCTATCACCACCAATTTTAAACACCATTACCTTCTGTTGACCAACATCCCCTTTGGTTTGCATTAGAATAGAATCTTTGATTTTCTTTTCCTTGACCTCTACACAAGGATGATTTAGCCACCTTATGAACGAATATTCCTCTATCTTCAAAATCCAGGAGTTGGATTCCCAAATTTGCAAGATGGTGAATATCCTTCACCATATCCCTCTTTTCCTTCTTAACATGTGATAGACTGCCTATTGACAATCTACTAAGGACATCGTCCACCACATTGGCCTTACTCGGATGATAGTGCAGGCTCATGTTATAATCTTTCAACAATTCTAACCACTGCTTTTGCTTGAGATTCAGTTCTTTCTGCGTGAAAGCATATTGTAAACTTTTGTGATAAGTAAATAGATCAACATGCACCCTATACAAATAATGCCACCAGATCTTAAGTGCAATCACCACAACCGCTAACTCTAAGTCATGAGTGGGATAGTTCTTTTCATGCACCTTAAACTACCTAGATGCATAAGCCACCACTTTACTATGCTGTATAATCCCACACCCAAGTCCCACTCGAAATGCATCACAGTACACAACAAAACCCTCTGGACCCTCAGGAAGGGTCAAAACTGGCGCGGTAGTCAACTTGTTTTTTAGTTTCTCAAAGCTATTATCACAAGAGTTAAACCATAAAATTTTTTTTTCTTCTAAGTAATTTTGTAAGTGGAGCATCTATGGAGGAAAAACTCTCTACAAGCCTTCTGTAATACCCTGCCAAACCCAAGAAGCTCCAGATATCGGTTGGAGTCATGGGTCTGGGCCATTTTCTCACTGCCTCAACCTTTTGGGGATCAACTTTGATCCCCTCACTAGAAATAATGTACCCTAGGAAAGTAATAGCACTAAGCCAGAATTTACATTTGGAAAACTTTGCATAAAACTCATGATCTTTGAGGGTCTGAAGGATGATTCAGAGGTGATCAACATGATCCTCTCCACTCTTAGAATAGACTAAGATTTTGTTAATAAGGACTATGACAAATAGATCCAGAAACTGGCAAAACACCCTATTTATTAGGTCCATAAAAGCTGCAGGGGCATTAGTCAGTCTGAAGAACATGACTAAGAATTCATAATGGCCATATCAGGTTTGGAAAGCTATTTTGGGAATATTAGCCTCCCTAATATTCAACTAATAATACCCTAAACGAAGGTCCATCTTGGAGAAATATTTGGCACCCTGAAGTTGGTGAAAAAGATCATCAATTCTAAGTAGAGGGTATTTGTTTTTAACAGTGACCTTATTTAGTTGACGACAGTCTATACACATATAGAGAGATCCTTCTTTCTTACGCACGAAGAGCACTGGTTCACCCTAGGGAGAGACGCTAGGATGAATAAAGCCTTTATCAAAAAGAACTTTTAGCTGTTCTTTCAACTCTTCCAGTTCACAGGAGCCATTTTATATGGCAGAATAGAAATAGGACGAGTGTCCGAAAACAAGTCAATACCAAAATCTATCTCCCTATCAGGTGGTATCCCTGGGATATCATCAGGAAAAACTTCTAAAAATTCATTAACTATAGGGACAGACTGGAGGGAAGGACTTTCAGTACTAGAATGTTTGATCTGAATAAGATGATACAAATAACCCTTTGATATAAGATTTTGAGCTCTAAGATAAGATATGAACTTCCCCCTAGGTGCTATAGAATACCCCTCCTACTCAATCACTAGCTCATTTGGAAATAAGAAAGTAACTTTTTGGGTTATATAGTCTAACGTGGCATAACATGAATGGAGCCAATCCATTCCTAAAATGGCATCAAAGTGAATCATATCTAGCTCTATAAGTCCACCACAGTATCCCGATGACAGACAGACACAATACAATTTCTATATATCCTTCTAGCCATAACAGAGCATCAATAGGAGTAGAAACAGAGTAAGGTTTTGGAATAAATTTTGGATCAAACCCAAAACTAACATCCACAAAGGGGTCACATAAGACAAGGTATACCCGGGATCAAGTAACATAAACACATCATGGGAGAAGATCTGTAACATATCCGTGACAATATCTGGAGAAGCCTCTGCATCCTGGCGATTAGATAAGGCATGTAACAGGTTACAACCACCTCCGGTTTCTAAAGTGGTACCCTTGGGTGGTGGTGGTTCCATGGAATTCGCTTGAGACTTAGCACCCCCAACATCACCTCTAACTGTCAGATAGTCTCTTTGGATATTGGCTGGCTGGCCACAAATATAATACACCATTGTGCCAAACTGACATCTTCTTGGGTGGTTCTTCCTACACGACCTATAGGAGGGTATTACCTGAATGACTGGTCCATACTTCCTTGGGACTGAGTACCCTGTATCCTCGATCTATTGTTAGGCTGAAAATTTTGAAACCACCGATCAACTGGGTGTCTGGGGAAGGGGCGCTGGCTGAAGACCGAGCATTACTCCAAAACTTTTTCTTTCACCACTTGTCACCCCAATTATTACCACTATGGTGCTGACTGTTATTCTGGTCTATAGGTCTAGCTGTTTTAGTTTGCCTCTCCTTCTCCCTTACCTCATCCAGCCTTTTCTTCTGCTCTTCGACCTGCTGCATATGAACGGACAGCCAGGAGAAATCCATATCTTTATTTAACATTTCTCCCTTGCTTAATGGGACCCTAGGACTGTGCCTCAGATTCTGAAATATAGGGGGTCAATACAGATATACTAGTACGTGGTGAAATCCAAAATAATATACTTTTATACTACATAAGTGAGAGCAATTTATAAAACACTTTACATACGATATATGAAAATACATGGGTATACTTAAAAGACTTTGAACATTTATTTGAATCCATAACTCACTCTTTATCTTACTTCTGATCTAGGTGGTACACCCTACAACTATACAATTACATAGGCTATATGGAATCACCCTTAACTCAGCGGCAAAGCCCCTAACCCAAGTTTGCTGCAAAGGTTGGAGTCTCTATCTCTAATATGCAAAGGGACACTAGGCTAGTGTACGATCCTTCTTGGGGACATAATAAACCCGTATCGGAAAAACGCGGTTCCCAGCATAAGACCTTACACTCAAATACCTTCTTCGGGTAACCACCTAACTCTTTTTAAGCCTATTTTTAACTCTTTAAGACATGCATTCTTTGAAATCAAAGTCTGAAAGGAATCTAATTCTGTTATGGCACTCTTCCATTTGGTATCGTTATACCAAGACTTGCAAGTCACATCTCTAAGCCATACATTATCATGTTACAGCTCCTTCATTCAAAACAATGTTTAGACCGTCAAGTCATTCAAAAAAGTACAATAGGATTTGTATATCGGATTTTAAGGAACTTATGCAAAGATCCTCTCTTTCAATTCCTAAAACATGTGGTGGTCCATTACTTTGTGGTAAGGAATGCAACTCTTTAATTCATCACTTTTCATTTATATTAACAAGAAACACCCTCTCTTCATTTCATAAACAAAATCAAGTCTTAAACAATAATAAAGACATTTGTATCATGCTTCTCAATATGCAATTGAATAATTCATAACATATGAAAACAAGATGCTTTATAATAAGAGAGGGGTGATATATGTTTATCCTCTTAATTTAACATCCAAACTCAAACGTATACATACTTATATACGAGTACAAATCAAATTTAGGGGGACGCCTCAAGACCAAAACATTATATCATTGAAAGAGTTCACAATGCATGTTTTTTAATGAAATTCAAGAACCCTTAGTAAATATATGATTTCTCAGCATTCAAAATATTATTAAAATGATTTCACCATGCCCATGTAGTTTAGGAAAACCCCACATACCTTAGATTGCTTAGTTTGGAGAATAGAACTAGAATCTTGACTCGTTTCGTGGGAATCTTGAACTTACAAGTTGAGCTTTTGATCTTTGAGGGAGGAAGTAGGGTTTTGTTCTTGATGGATTTGAGAAAATTTATGCATATAATGCCCTAAGGTGTTTTAATTTACTACTAACACGATTTGGGGCTTCGGGAAAAAGTCTAAACTACCCTTCAAAATTAAACTTTTTAGAAGAATCCTGTTTGGACTACCAACGCGTTGCGCAAAAAGCACCAACGCTATAGTCACCACGACGCATCGATATCGCGGTGACTCTATGTTTGTGAAATCTAAACACGTCCAATCCCTCGTCCGAAAAATCCAAAAATCCCTCGAGACATCCCTTTATACTCCTGAACATGAATCAACTCATAAATCTACGTCTCGGGGTCAGGAAAGTCAATTTAAAATTTTTTGAAATTAAGGGATCAAAATGTGACTAAGCCTTTTTAACACTTAGAAAATTTATCAGGTTGTAAGCTCTTTAAGCATGCTATTAAGGGCGGTTCTAAGTCTGAAATGTTACGAGGGGTTACATCACATTTCTATCCTCGATGTGTATCCACTGCAAAACCCAGAAATTTGCAAATGTTTAATATAGGGACATAATACTGCGAGCCAAAGGTCATCATAATTGTCTTCTATGGTGTCATTTTCTCAATTTCACAAAGCTAATTTCCAAATAATGTATGCCTGAAACACAATCCAAGTACAAGCACTCCAAGTTACGACAATCATATTAATATGTCCATTACACCATGTGTAAATTCCACATACCCAACTGAAAGAAAAAAACAAGACTACTCTAGTTAAACTGCCAGAATAGTTTAATTGGCAGCACCATAAAATGAAATTCCTCAAGGACACATTTTTATAAGCAAACTAAGGAAACTCATATCTTTTGTTGCAATAATTTCTAAGATGTCTAAGTTTAAAATATTCAACATTAGAAATTTTAATAGTAAAATCTATCCATAAATCAATATATTTAGCATAACGGTCCTCGTACCTAAGGCGCCATACTCTGAACCTCAGGATTTCTTGCAAAATGTCTAATAATAAAGTTCTCTGTAGATCCATAAAATAGGTAATCAAGAGTATCCTTTTATCTGTCACCGCCCATAAAATTGAAATTGAGTGAAACCGGGTTAGACATTAAAAGAAACTATCATCGCATAGATAATACACTTCTCACAATTTCTTTGGAAGTCCATTACAGTTTCATCGATATCAATTTTCCCGGTTAGTGATAGCTAAAAGAATACTCGTGATTACCTATCTTTCATCCACAAAAAACTTTATTATTGGAGGATTTGCCAGAAAATCCAGAGGTTCAAAGTGTAATGACGACTTAGGTACGAGGACCTTTATGCTAAAGATATTGATTTATGAGTACATTTAGTTTCCAAACTTCTAATGTTGAAGATTTTGACCTTTGACTTCTTAGAAATTATTATGAAGAAAGATATAAGTTTCCTCAGTTTGCCTATAAAAAAGCGTCCTTGAGGAATTTGGTTTTATGGCACTGCCAATTAAAACCTTTAGGTAGTGCTAACTAGAATAGTCTCGTTTCTCTTTAATTGAGTACGTGGAATTCACAGACAGTGCAGTGCAAAGGTATAATTTGGTTGCCCTAATTTGGAGTGGTTGCACTTAGATTGTGTTTCGAGCATACATTATAGAGAGTTTTCCAAAGAACTATTATGATGGCCTCTGGCTCGAAATACTAGGCTTTCATATTCAACATTTAATTTCTTTGTTGTGCGGCGACATACGCATCAGAGAGAAATCTAACATCACTTATTACTGCAATGCTTCATGTAAAATTTGATTTTGAGGACGAACAATGCACCTTAGAGAAGGAATCCTTTTTAGAGTGTTGCCCATATCGAGAATCTTAAATTGGAAAACTAGTGGCTTTCTACTAGTTATTGATTCATCATTTTGGTAAATTTGATAGCGTCACTACTTGGGATAATTTAAATTGAGAAATAGTAATAGATAACATGAAATCATGCATACCCTTTTTCTACGGCTGAATGCATCATCTATGCAACCTTTGTAAAAATATTTGCAAACACCGAAAACTCAACAAAGTAAAAAGTTTTTATCAATCTTGGTGTGACTATCAACTAAACAACGATTCATTTATGGAAATGTAAATGTGATCGCCGAGAAGAAAATATTCATTTCACTGATATTACATACACAATAACTTTCTAGCATACATATAAATAGATAAAATTAAAAATTCTGAATTTCCTTCTACCAAGTATTTGTACCCATAAAAGAGCTTGATAAACAAAATAAATTGGAAGGTGAAATCTCAAAAAAAGGAAGAGAAAATTACCCATGCCGGTATACATTAACATTTTAGATAAAAATCAAAACTACCCGTTCAATAATTAAATAAAGAAAAAAAGAAACTTAATCAATAATTTTTTTTTAAAAAAAAATTCAAAGGAATTTCTCAAATCAGTTTTATTCAATTTCTTTGGGCGGAATTTTTCAAACACCGATTAATGTTTTTAAAAACTCAACAAGATCAGAACTATCCATTCAAACACAAAAATCTTGAGGAAAATCAAATTAGAACAATATTTGGTAATAAATTGGTTAATCCTATATGTGTTACTCCTACAACCAAAAAAAAGATTGAAAAGGAACCTAAGTCAATAAAAAGCAGATTTGTTCAATCCCGAAGAATGGAACTTCTCCAATATTTGTAATTATTTTTTAAAATTTGATAACATGAAGATTCTCGTTTAATCAAATAGATAGGCAGACAAAATTTTGAGGAAAAAAAGGCAAAACAATCCATTATAAAAAAAGAGGAGTCTAAATAAGTGTGTGTAACTTTTTTTCTTTTTCAACAAAAAAAAAACTTTTAAAAGAAAAACCTAAATCCATAAAAATCTTTTTTTAGCAAATTTCTCAAAAGTTGCATCGTCAATTTCATCGACTGGAATTTCTCCAACATCGGTAAATACTTTTAAAAAAAGTTCAATAACATGAGAATCCTTCCCCATTCAGCAAAAGACACAGCAAGAAAAAATTTTAGAAGAAAAAAACAAGGCTAAACAGAGTTAGTTAAATTGTCATGACCCAATTTCTTAGATTATGATGGTGCCTACTATCACCCACGGGTAGGCAAGCCAAATCCGTAGTCCAGAACGGCTAGTAAAAGACTACTCAAATACTTAGAGAAAAGAATGTGGAATATCTGAAATACAAGATCAATATACAATATAATCCCAAGACCTGATGGTATCAATACAAGAGCTGCTAATAATACAAGAGTACAAAGTGGAGTACAAATGAATACAATGATATAACTTATCTTCGAATACAACATAGAGACCAGTCTAATATATAAGAGAGAGATAAGTAATACTCTTAATGTCAGGAGCTTTGTAACGACCCATTTCATCGTTATTAAATTATCCATAATAAATTCATGAATATTCATTCCTCAATATTAACTTGGGTCCAAAATAACAAATATTTTAATTGTTATGTCACCTCAATTTTTTTGGCAAAGATTTTAGCCTTCGGATGTGTCTAGATAGACTCAAACTCGAGGAATTTAATTATTCATGAGTTCTAATATCAACAATTTAGTTTTAAAGTTATTTTAGGATGAATTAAGGTCGTACAATATCCCTAACACATAGTTAAATTTATAACTTTCTTTTTGATATAGTTTTAATATAGGTTTCTATTAAGGCTAACTTCCAATGATCATATTTCCTATAATATAAGGAGTTAGGGGTCCCACTACCTACCAAATCAAAGATCTCTGAATCCTCTTTCCAAAGCAACAAATCGTTCCTCAATCCAAATTCAAAGTAAAAGGTTATGACTATTTTAGTGAATATTGTCCGGGTTGAAACGAGATTTCACTATAGCGATAATTCTGATGATATTTAACTCAACTTCAGCCTTATTTTAGGTCTAAATACCCCAAATTTCATTCCCCAACCTAAGAGAGGTGATTTTCCAAATCTTAAGATGAAATTCCTTCATTGAGGTAAGTTTTTCCATTACTTTCTATGTCTTTTAATTCTTTAAAATCTTAGAATCCTTAAAAAGATCTTTAGTGGTGGAATTCTTTTGGAAATACTCATGGGTGTTTTTAATATGACTTAGATATGATTCTAAACTATAAATTAAAGATGCCTAACATGAATTTCATAAACTAGATTATAAATTTTGATGGTTAGGAACCTTGAATTCCGTAAAGATGAGACCTTTAGCATAAAAACTCCATTAAAGGAGATGGGTTAAGCTTAAAAGAGCTAATTAATGATTAATTGAACTTGGGGTATGGTATAGACCTTGAATTAAGGGTAGAATTAGTGGATTTTAATCCCCAAGATATTTGTTTGAAGAGTAATGTTTTAGTTACTCTTATAATTTCTTGATTTTTAGATGATTGATTATTCCAAGGCATTAAGGAAAGGAAAGAGCATTTTTTTGTAGCTTGTTTCTTCTAAAAGTTTGGCATCTTGGTAGGCTAGGTTTAATGAGTAGAAGTACGTATTATTTTATAATTTCATAATTTAGAATTAATGGGAGAAATCATGTCTAGGCCTACAGGCATAGAGTTGAGGTGGAAAAAAATACGAGAACTTAACTTTAATCCCAAAAACTATATTATTGATTAATTATGTGATATTTGTGATATTATGTGCTATGTCCTGCAATGAGATTGCTGTAAATTAAGGATGTGAACATGATAGTTCTTAGTTGTTCTGGTGATGAACCTAGTTGAGTTATAATGATATTAAGTTGTATGTGTTGGACAATAATATGGCGAGAAGAACTATGCTAGGATTAAATACTGACGAGCATAGTAATATCTAAAGGATAGATAACTTGAATTAGTGTGATGATTGGATTATATGGAAAGAGGTAGTGGCATTTTATTAATTAATGAGTTAGTAATACTCCAATGGTGACTTGCATGCTTTAAGTGTTAAATTGTGATTTATTTTATGATATTCTTGTTTTGGTATTGATAAAAACACTTTATCTATTGGATGCCGATGAGAGGCTAAATTGGTGATAATGATGATTTATTAAAATGTGCCTATGAGAGGCTTGTTTGATAATGATAACTCCTTGTATTAATGTCATGAATGACTTGTTGATATTTGGATTGTTGATACGTGTATAAATGATTATTGAAATTTACTTGATGGACTTGTCTCATGACTTTAAGTGTACCTTTAAAATTCATACATTATGTTGTATGCTGTGAGGAAGTGTAAATTTGATATTGATATTACTTGTCTATGGTGGATCGGGTACCGCACCGGTATGGATATGTAAATGTCGGATCGGGTACCACGCTAGTATGGATATGTATATGATGGATCGGTACTACAACGGTACAGATATGTATATGTTGGATCGGGTACCATGCTGGTACGGATATATATATATAACTAATCGGGTACTACACTGGTATGGATATGTATTTGTTGGATCTGGTACCACTCCAGTATGGATATGTGTATGTTGGATTGAGTACTACGCTGGTACGAATATGTATATATTGGATCGAGTACCACACCGATATGGATATGTATATGATTGATGGGGTACCACGCCGGTACCGATATGTATATGTTAGATCGGGTACCATGCCAGTACGAATAAATGTATGTTGGATTGCATACCACGCTGATACAAATATGTATATATAGATCAGGTACCATGCCGATAGGATATGTATATGGTGGATTGGGTACCACGCCGTTACGGTACATGAACATTGATTATTCCTTGCAGGTCATGACTATTTGGTCAAAAATAAGTCCCATAGCATATGTGTACATATTTGTGTTAACTCTGTGGATGTTTATAGTATGGTGATACTCTTGATGGTTATGTGGCTTGTTTGTGAGCACTATTTGATTTGTTATTGCTGTATTGTTGATTCATTAGGTATTTTATTATGTGATATGTATTTGAAGAAGTGAAACTTTGTACTTACTTATATGTTGGTTGACTTACTTTATTTATACGTGCTTTAATCGTAGCTTACCAGAATAGCTAGTTATCATTCTTTAATATTATAAAAGAGCATTTGGTTGTTAGCTCGAGAGTTTAGTGTAGGTTGTCTATGATTACGGGTTTGTTCCTGTGAATATGAGTAATGAAAAAGATAAGGTGAATAAAAAGGAATAGTGATGTATTAGCATTGATTGTGTGAATTAATGAGGCTAGAGTATGTTAGTAGTGAATATAATACTGATGAAGTTGGAAGAGTAATTGGATGATGTAACTTATATAGGTAAAGTATTAATGTTATTATAGCCTTAGTTGAATTATATTCCATTCAAGATGTATTGATTTATTTTCCTTAATTCTATTTTATGATTATATGAACTAACACGGTCTGTCGATGATGCCAACCAGTACGTGTGGTTGTACTAACCCTACTCTTCTACATTCCTTATTGGGGTATAAACTGAATGCATGTTAGTTTGCAGTTACTAGATGGATGATGATATTCAGCACTAACTTCTGCACTTTCTTCCTGACAGATGTTAAAGTCCTTGTATTATTTATTTCATTGTCAGTCTATGTTGTAATAGGTAGCTTTTGTACATGTCTGGCCAAGTCTTGGGATAGTGAAAGACATTTGTAAGAAGTTTTTGATAAAGTTTATTTATTTATATTTTATTTACTTTGTATTTCCTTAAAAACAGAAGTCTTCCACATATTTTTAGTTGGGTAATAAGGGTTATCCTAGCTACTTAGAATAGCGACCGCATAATCCGTTAGTCTAGGTATTGACAAGATTACTCTAAGTCTTCGAACTATGGATGCTCCGCATGACACACACATCAATGGTGATAAACCGTACTATGATCTATAGGCTGCAAATGTATAGTATGAGTACCAAATGAATGTTACTCAGTAGGCAACTGTCAACTGAGCTCAAAAGATAAAGAAGATATATATAACATATAAATAGAATGGAAACTACACCCAAGTCTTTAGTAACCACATAAAATAGACAATGAGATAGTAAGGATAACTTATCCTATTCATGTCCAAGAGACTAGCATATAAGTCTGCGAAAGTATAAAGGATAAAATATCCTATTTCAGATATACTCAAAAATTCTCAACACTATGTTGTATATCCCTGTCCAATATACGAATGAAGGAAGAAATAAGATCATATAGTTGTAAACAAGGCCAAAGAATGAATATACAATATGAACAAAGGAAGGAAGGTCAACCAAAGTACAACCTAGATCATCATATCTTCATTTAAGGCCTCATTATAATCCTCTCAAGATTTAGTACTAACAACTCCGAGTTTCTAATCCATTTAGTATCATCATGAATTAATCATGCATAATAATGAAATTGTTAGATAGAAGAGGCCAGAATCTTACCTCAAATCTCGATACTGAATTAATGACCAATCTGTCATAAACTAGACATAACAATGATCCTAACAATGATAATAACAATATCAATAACTACATGAATAACTGACTATTTTGGATAATCAAATACCTAGCTAAGCCTATGCATGCCCTATGCGTGCCACCACCACTCCAGGTATGGAAATTTCAGTCAACATACAAAAATACAAGGCATCGTCATCACCCATATCTATGAAATCCTTCCATATAAGCTAATAGACATAGGTGTATACTGGTGATAGACGATGTCCATTCAAGTATGAATACAATAGAATTCACAGTTCCATAACCATCATCATTATCATAACCTTTATCATCCTCCATCTTTGATGAGTATATATATATATATATATAGGGCTAGCCGGAATCGAACTGGTAGATATGCATAAAGGCACATTAATATAATCATCCTCCGGCCTTTCTAGACATCAATATCATCATCATAACATCCTACGACCTTGTCGGGTATCATCAAATCATCATAATATCCTCCGGCCGTGCCCGATATCAATACATCATCATAATATCCTTTGGCCTTGTCGGATATCATCATATCATCATAATATCTAAATCAATGTCAATAATAGAGAGCGAGCCCCACGAAGGGTAAAGTAAAGTGCAAGCCGCATGGGGGATAAAGTAAAGAACAAAATCCATGAAGGCTAAAGTAAATAAGCATGAAAAGAGAAGCAAGGTAGAGTATATTTCCAGAATCTATCGCTCATCATCAATATCTTATCATCAATAAACATATATACATAACATGAATATTATAACTTTCATTAAGTTTTACACAGAATCTGTATTATCAATCTAATATCTTCCTCCGTCTAACACCGGAGAGATGTATATCTGGATATGATAAGTGCATGGGATTAAGCGGTGGCTAAAAGAGTGTAAATCCATAAGTTTGTTTCCTGGAGTGAGCTTCAAGACTAAATTATTATAAAAGTGCAGAAAGGGTCAGAATCTTCTACCACCGAAGTAATTGGTAGTATCAAATCATAGACTAAAACTTATCTCGATCAGGTCTTTCAAACATCATTATTAATATCATTTACCTATAAGTTATTCATTGAAGAACGACATTTTGTTATTATGAAGAAATCCATTATTAAGGTAGAAAGCGACCTTTAACCCTTAGTAACAACAATAACAATATTATAATCTAATCAGAATCGTATCAATCACCGATGCAACACTCATGAATGTACAAAATCTATGCATTCCATCAGAAATATTCATACAATGGAACCATAAGGATTAACATAGCAATAAACTACAATCATATCTTTTACAAGGATCAACACTTCTCAAACATCTAACCTATATCATAACACGACCTTTTGCCCAATAATGTGTCCGAATAATTACAACATCATAATCATGGACTTAGGCCCACATAAGTATCTGAAACTCATATCAATAACTCTATGTATAAATCATTTCACATATAGGAGCCATCTTTCTACTAGGAGGCAAAATGCATCAATGAAGCAAAACTCATGACTACGAGGCATACCACATCTATAAGACATCTTGTATCTATAGGTCATGTATCATGACTGTGAGGAATACCATCCCTATAGGCTAATAATCATATCTAAGAGGAGTGACACCCCTAAAAGCCCAACATCATGCCTAAGAGGAAATCACATCTCTAAAGGCTCAATATCATATCTAAGAGGAATATTATCTCTATAGGTGAATTATCATTATTTGGGGAAAGTCATCATAATTACCAAGTTGCAAAGTAATCTTACTCTAAAGGCCCAATCGTCTCAACTAGGCCTAACATCCCCAACTAAGTACACAAGGCCTAACACATGTCAGGGCCTAAGGTGGGTCGGAAGAACCCATTTCTAATCCTCAATGTCCATACTTAGGCAATTTATACCCCAAACTTGCCTAAGATATTTAGTTCAACTTCTAGATGTCAACTAAGCCATAACCAATCCTAAGATAGGAATCTCATCTAGAAACAAGGGCATTTAAGTCAACTCTACTCAAATTACAATTTTAAGATCACTAGACTAGCCCAACTAAGGTTAGTCATACTAACCATGACCCCAACACTCAAACCGCATCCCAACCTAGTATCATAGTGTATCCATGATACAAAATAGTTTGATCTAGAAAGAAGACAAAAGGGTTCAAAAAGGATATTAAGCATTTCAACTTATGGGTCAAAAAACCCTCATCTAGTCCCCTACTTCAATAGTCAATACTAAATCATTCTACCCATAATAAAACTTAACATTCACATTCATATGTAATATATATAACATATAACCTTATGAAGAAGAGTAGACAGAAGCCTAACTCAAAGCTGAATTGCAAAACCTTACATCAATCACCAAATTTTCATCTTCATTTCACAATACTAAAATGTCATTACACTATCAAAATCATAATCTAGTCATCAATACGAGAATAATGATACCCATATTTCACCTTTGTGCTTCGGGTTCAAAAATGACACCAAAAACCCTAAATGGGTTCCACTTATGGAAAACATATTTTCGAGGTCAACTCAATGTTCATACTTGAACAAGGAATCATAACCCTCAAGAAATGGGTGAAAATAAAGAAAATTTGGGGCTAAAATCAAGCCCTAAGCTATATTGGGGTTTTAGATCAAGAACCATGAATTTCATCTAAAAAGTGATGAAATCTTACATTAATTCGGATGATAATCATGATAAAAGATGTTAATAAAGATCCCAAGTCACCCACAAGTCTCAATTTTGAGTTATCACACCCATTTAGGGGTTTTGGTTCTCAAGGATGAAGAGAAAATGACCAAAATTGCGATATTGGGGGCTATTTATAACTGCTTCTGGTAAGGAGATATCATTATCACAGTCATCAGGATGACTATCATGATTGTACGATCGCAATGGGCTTATCACAGTAACAATAGTATAATCACAGTGCCTCAATCACCATCGCACATGCACCAGTACCAGTAAAGTCCAAAACTTGTTTTTGACTTTTAAAATTCATTCAGAGTTTTTTTTTATTTAACAGGTATTTTCATTAATAAAAAAGTGAATCATTATATAGTAGGGTAGAAGCTGACCATCCACCACTTTATTTGTCTTTCTATGGCCTACTCATGTTATATATATCTATCTATCATAGCCATACTCCTTTTACAATAAAAGATTATAGCATAAGAAAGAGGAAGGTAAGTTCAAGCAATTCATTAATACATTGAATGAATTGAGCTTGAACATGCCTTTTTTAGAGCCATTGGAATAGATGCCAGGACACGCCAATTTCATGAAATAGTTGGTCATAATTTAGAAAGGAGCGACATTTGAGAATGTTTATGGTATGCACCACTATAGTGCAATCACCACTAGGTCTTTGAAGTAGAAAATGGGTGATCCCGGTTCATTCACTATACCATGCACTATTGGGTCATCCAATTTGCATGAGCCTTGTGTGATTTAGTGTCAATCATTTTTTTGATGTCGCTGGCTGTATTTAAGTAGTTGGGCTTGAACCCTCCGGAACAGACTTCTATGAGGTTATTAATGGCCGACCGGATAGTGAGGAAACCTATGGAAATCTCTTTCAATGTTATCGTAAGGATGGATAATTTCATATTTCTAGTTGACATACTCATCCAGGACTGTGATGTTGACATCGAGAGGCCCACTATATTGGAATGATCATTTATGGCCATGGGTAGAGCTATGTTTGACATAGAGAAAGGTGAGTTGAAATTTTGAGTCAATGGTGAGGAGGCTACATTCAACATCCAAAAGTCTATGAAGCAACCTACTGATATAAGGGTAGTATAGGTAATTGATTGTATTGATAACCTTAAGGATATTCCTATGGGTGAGTTTTTGAATTCTGAGTAGTCAAGGTGCCTATATCATGCCACGATGTTAAATCAAGTGCTGAATGGGAGGAAAACTAAGGTCTTGTTGGTGAAGTCTAAGTAAGCAATATAGACACATCGTGCTGCGACATAAAATCAAGCTCTGAGTAAGAGGCAACCAATTATTTTTAGGTTCACATTTTGGATGTTTTTCTTTTTTTTGTTGGTTTTTATCTCATGAACTTACTCGAAATATGGTAAAAAAAATTTCTATAATCATCAATTTCTAGGTAAGGGGTTATGTGATCAACCAGTCGCGATCAGAAGTCTTACACGGTAAGTTGAGTAATAAGTTGAAAAGTTGAAATCTTGAGGATAAAAAATGGTAGGTTTATGGACTTTTGCATCTAACTTTACTTTTGGGACCCGAACCAAAGGTCTACCTAGCCTATAATAAATATTTTGAAGCTACTAGCACAATCAAAATTTGCATCCGAGATCATTTTACTGAAGTTTTTTTCTGGTGGGCATTTGGAACCACAGAAGATTTCTAAATAGAGAATTTTTTCTAAAACCCAAATGAACTGGCCGATAACCGAATAGTCTGTCCCAACAAGTTGTAAATGACTTAGGACATTTATGGAGAAGCTCAAACGACAAAAATAAATGGAGTTATGAAAAATAATTGGAAGGGTAATTACATAAATGTGGGTAAATGTCATAAAAAATGAATGAATGCTTGTTGCATCCAATCGCACACCCAAATGTACGTAGTCGTGCAAGTAATAAAGTGGTTCTTGCGAGCCAATATCAATCCTAGAGGGACTTGATGATTAGCAGATAATCTAATTCATGTATTACTATTGAAGTTAAATGAGTGCTATTTGTAACCAATAAGAATTTGAGTTTTGTTATGCTAAAATTAACAAGGACCAATTGCTGATATTAAAGTATTGGAAAAAACAATGAGGAGGATTCCAGGGTAAAGGAATCTTGAACATTCATGCGAATCTATACAATCTCATTGGTTAAGTTATTTATAATAGTTGTTGATTCACGAGGTTAATATCATGATTATGATCTTCCTAGCCTCTAACAGTCTATTTAATTTATCCTCACAACTACATCATTAAGCGGAGATATGGGAACGAATTCAAACGCATTTGTATTTCATCCCGTATTTGATCCAAATGGGGTAAATTAGGTATATTCTTATACTAACCGTGTATCTTATCTTTAGTTCATCTAAGATAAAGGAACACATTTCTTATGTTCCACGTTCTAATCTAATGTTACTCCTCCGACGCTCACAAATGAAATATAGAAGTATTTCAAGGTTGTGGATCAATAGAATAGTAAGTACAACTTCACAAGAAAAACCAAATATGATATTTAACTTTAGCCAATTTAAGTATACTCTAAGAAATCTTGTTCGTAGCCTCAACCCTAGAAAGAAGATTTTTATCCACTAACATTCATACAAAGAATTACCATTAATGATTTCATAAGTAAAACTACAAAAAAACTAGAAGTTAAAAGAAGATAAACCCTATAATAGAGCCCTTGATGCCTTCTCCTCTTTCCAATAGTGTATTGTTCTAAGGGTATTTTGTAAATATGGATAATTACTCTTTATATATCCCTTTAGGTCATTTATAAGATGCCCCATATGAAATATAAGCATTGACCACTTTGTCCTTAACTTACATCAAGTGAAAAACCAACTTTTAGTTATTGGATTGGAGGGGGGGGGGGTGCATCGCATGGCCTATTGCATGGCCCCTAGGTGGCCGATGTATGACCATAGAAAGACCCAATATTATCTCAATATATTAAGTTGTGTGACGCATGTCCTATGCCCATGACTTGGGGGTGAAACACATGGCCTAGCTCTTCAACATGGGACTTCGTCCAATCTTTATCCTAAGCTCCTCATCTACTCGTTCCTAGTTTCTCCACTCTTTATGGATTGTATGTAGGCTTTATTTAGCTTATATAGCGGATCCAATAGTCTCCTAAAATATATCATAATAAGCATTAGGTAAAACAATACAACAAAGCTCATCAAAACTACACTACAAGAAGCATAACTTCAGCCAACCTAACTAGTGATATCGTCTAATCTCAATTTGATCATTTTAGTTCTTGAATTGCTTAAAATTCACCTTAAACACTCTAAACATGCAAATTAACACATAAATACACAAATAAAAATTTATATTTCATTAAGAACATTAAGTTATCCTCAAAACTAAGCTAACCACACGTAGATAATGACACTTAGGTGTCTAAATATGCCTAAGATCATCATCCCAAACCTAAAGCCTTTTTCATCCCCAAAAAACTCTTTACACTAAGAACAATAAAGGAAAACTCCACAACACTACTTGAACTAATTCACTCAATCTAGAACTACAACGACTACATGAATAGCAAGTTCTACATTAGGCATGTCATATTGCAATCGAAAACACATAAATACTACTTTAAAACTTCCTAGCCTCAATAATTTACTATTCCAAGTTGGAAAACTCCATCATATTACTCAACAAAGAGATCATATAAGTCACCTGTCCATCATTAAACATGTGCCCTTACCATAAGAGAGTCGCCTGTATTCACTCACAGATATATAATTTTAACACAGGAATGGGTGTAAGAATAGAATTTCGCTTACCCTCACAAGGAATTATCATGCCACAAATGATGAAATATAAGCTTTCCAGTGTAGTACTCCACTTATATAAGAATATCAAGGATCAAGATCAATTAGGACTTTACGGATTGTAATGTAGGTTAAGGGATGGATAGGAACTATTCTAGCAAGTCATAATGACTATCTTCCCTAAGCGCTTTAATGCACCACACTTTATATTAAACTCATCTCCAACCAATCAATTTTTTTACCACTTTAATCTTCACACGTCTCTTTTGTTTTGCCCCATCTCTTTAAGCTACCTTACACATCTCTAGTAGGGAGTATTTCCCATCAACTCATGATTCACTTCTTTTGATCAATTTTTTCTTTCTTTGCACTACTCCCCAACAACAACACAAACTTTTTGAACATACCTATAGTTATTACTTTGGAGCTTCAATTTAAATTTTTCCTTCTTAAATTTTACACCCCTTAATATCTTAATTTTTTTTAACTAGAGCTCTAAGGAGTTTTGGATCAAATTACTGTCAACTAAAAGAAAAGGAATAAGATACACATGAGGCTACCAAAGAATAGGTTAAAGGCTCAACATAGCTAACTAAGGTCATGTATAAAGGGTAGACAAAGAAGGTATAAAATATGACTATCAAAGAAATGCCTATATCATCTTCGAAACTCAACATTCTTTATTTCTCTTTGCAAACACACTGAAAAAGTTCAAGACATTAATATGCAACACGGAATATAACAATGGCCGCAACATGGATCTCTATAGACTCTGAACCTAGTAATTGCAAGAGTTCAAATTTAGGAAAATATCATATAAGTCATATAAAAGAGCCTAGGTATCTCACAGAAGTCATTCAGTTTTCATATCGTGCCGTAGAATGTAAAACCACTTACTCAAGTAATAATGTGTAGAACCTAACTGAAGCACCCCTATTTATTCCAAATGAATTTTTTTAGAATTACTCCCAAAATCAAAAAGGATACTGGGTTCAAAGAGGCCCCTTCAAAAAAGAGCCAAAAAGAAAAACCGAGGGGTGGGTGAAGTGTGCTTCTACTAAATAGATAATATAACAAAAGCTGAAAATATACAAAGATAAAATTATGTTGTATTTTTCTTAAATTTTGTCAAAAACTTGCAAATACATAAAAATAGACATCTAATAGCATACTTCACCCTAAATAAATAGAAAGATTCCTACCCCACACTTAAGATCATACTTTATCCCTATAGTGTAAATCCAATTAAGGGGATTAGAATACCTTTTGAGGCCTCTAGTACCTAGCTAGTAGTATCTTGCTTTCTCAAATTTTCATCACGAGGGACTGAGGACCCCACTCTTATGTGTTCATAACACCCCTTAGCTTAGATTTTGGGTACTTTCAATTCCCTTAGTCCGCAAAACAAACAAATAAAAACCAAAAAACGGACACTATATAGCAATACTAACTCTATTACAACATGGATTACCTCCCAAATAACTCCTAATTTAAAGTCGTGGCATGACTGACATCACAATCATCATTTATTGTCTCTCAATCTTTCTTTCTCTTTCAACTAAAACTTTCTTCTCTTCTTTACTCTACTAACACTACCATCAGAATTTGCCCTTTTACTACTTTTTTCATATCGTGCAGGATTAAATACATATATTTCAAGATCAGTCTTGGTCATCAATTTAGAAAACTCCATGAGAGATTCTGAAAAGGTAATGAATAGTTTGCACTCCTCCACCTCAAATTCAACTACATCTATAACTGTGATCACGCATAGATCTCTGTAGTGTGAGGGTGTATTGAGTGATTTGTATATTATGAAGATCACCTCATTTTTATGATCCGGACTAGGGCCTGGCCATGACGGGTATCTCAAGTCCACCATGGACCAGAGACAACCCCCTTAACCTAACCTTAAGAGCACAATAGTAACTAATAATAACAATGCAAAAGCCAATTAGATAGAAACAAAAGATGAATAGATGACTCAGTGAAATATAAGGGTCAAGACAATAACTGACCAACCCACATCTATCCACAATAGCCTCTAAAACTAGAATACCAAATCAGTCAGGACACAACCTCGATCATGACCAAAAGAATCCAAAATACTGAGTCAAAATAAAAAATATGGAAATAATAAGTCTTCTCAAAGAATGGAGGCTCACCACTTCACAAATACTCGACGAACGTGCTAATACACCTAACACTACACAGGGTTAAAAGAAGTGTGTTTGGACCATATTTATGAAATAATGTAGCATCCAAGGATAGTTAACAGGGTGAACGCTTGCATGTAACTCAAGGAAGGGAGAAAATAATACCATGTCCAAAATCATTTCGAAAGCATATACACATATTCATATATACATATATATAATATGCCGGGATAGGAAAAAATGTTTAAACATGAGATTTTAAAATCATTAGCCTAGATTGTGTAGCTCTAACCGTCCTAAAAACACCCACGAACTATATAGGTCTGACTTTCCCATCAAAAGGGCCTCAAGGAATGTTAGCCGCATAAACCAAAGAATTCCAAGGAAAGATTGGGGAATCCACGATCCTATGCTAATCCAAGGTATATATGTATTAAGTGTGAAATATGCACATAGTCATAAAGACCCCGACATCGGAAAACATAGTTTCAAGTATCGGTCCGCCTGGGACCTCCAACTTCTACGGTGAGATACACAACAACCCAATTAAAACACTTGCATATAAATTCATTAGTTTAACCAAGGAGTCATTTATCAAGGTATTAGTAGTTTATTATAGTCAATACCAATTAGGCTTACAAGCTAATCCATTTAAGATAGGGAAATCCACGACCCCCATCTACCCATCTAAGTTAGGAAATCCATGACCCCCATCTGTCCATCTAAGTTGGGGGAATCCCCGATCCTCATTTTACTCCTAAGCTCCAATTTAAAATCAATCTATGGTCTCCGAGGCCTTTCAAAATCATCTATGTTCTATTAACCTTTTATATAATGCAAGGTTTCTAAAGTGAAGTAATTTATGTATATATCTATGTTTAAAATCAATTTCACAAGTTGGGTTGAGGTAAATCCAATTTCAAATCATGGAATCATAAAATTTAGGGAACTCTATGTTCCCCATTCTAATTTCCACACCTATGCATTCAATTAGTTCAGAATCATAAGAATAAAGCATAAATAATCTATTCAAAACCATGGGAATTCAATTCATGTAATAATCATTCCAAAACCCTCAACCCATAGTCAAAATCCAACAATTAAATCACACGGATAACAATTAAATACATGCTTTTGCATAAAATCAATTTAGGGAAGAGATACATTCCTGAAACACACAAGAATTTGTGATCAATTTGAAGCTTGGAGCTCGGATAATGATTTCTTTATGAAACTCTTGTCTTTTTCTTGGGTTTTGAGTTTGAGAGTGAAAGGGAGTAATTTGATCTTTTAAAACTGACAGAAATAAGCTTATTTTATGTTTAAGGGTCTTACAAGGCTGAAAAGACCCAAAAGCCCCTTATCCCAAGTGAGAAAATTAAAAACTGCACAAAACTTATGCCTTGGCGTGGAACGCCAATATCGCGAATACTATCCTTCATGCCACGCCAATATCATGGAGGGTAGCCTCCGTGACACGGTGAAAACGCAGAGGTTGACCTCCGTGTCATGTTGATATCGTGAACCCCTACTGGCTCGGGTTCCTAAAATGTCCCCGAACTCTTTTTCAAAATTTCAAAACCTTTCCCGAACACTCTTTTAACATCCGTAAACACAATTCAAGTGTACATTGATATTTTGAACATAGGAAGGTAAAAAATAAGATGATGAAAATTTTAAGGGTCTTAATTTATTCCCTCCATAGGATCATTCGTCCTCGAATGATGAGTTAGGACACTTTTAGCACAAGAACAACAAGAATACATCGGAATCAAATGACAAACTCAAAAAATGACAAGAGGAAAATGAAACGTATACCTTAAGAACTTTCATCTAACTCGGGAAATAGGAATGGATATTTAGCCTTCATATCTTCGTCAACTTGCCATGTAGCCTTTTCTACCTTTTGGTTTCTCCAAATGACCTTCACAGAAGCTATATCTTTGGATCTCAATATACGAACCGCCCTATCTAATATCTCAATCGGGACTTCCTCCTAGCACAAGGAATCTGTAACACCAACATCCTCAACAGGAACTATCAAAGAAGGATCACCACACACTTTTTCAGCATGAACACATGGAACACAGGATGAATAGAACCCAAACTCATATGCAAGTCCAAATTATAAACAATGTTTCCAAATATCTTCCAAATCTGAGATGGACCAATGTAATAGGGACTTAGCTTCCCCCTTTTCCCAAATCTCATGGCTCCTTTCATAGGACATACCTTTAAGAATACCTAATCATTCACTTCAAACTCTAACTCTCTTTGCCTCACATCTGCATAACACTCCTGGCCACTTTGAGCTGTCTTAAGTCTTTCCCTAATCACTTTCACCTTTAGCATGGATTGGTGAACCAAGTCAGGGCAAAATAACCTAGTCTTACCAACCTCAAACCATCCAATAGGAAACCTACACCTCCTACCATAAAAAGCCTCAAAAGAAGCTATCTAAATTCTCGAATGATAACTATTATTATATGCAAACTCAATAAGAGTCAAATGGTCAACCCAATTTCCCTTAAAATAAATCCCACTATCCCTTAGCATATCTTCCAAGGTTTAAATAGTGCGCTCCGCCTATCTATCTATTTAAGGGTGGAAAACAGTGCTAAGGGTCACCTATGTACCTAAACCTTTCTGAAATGAATTCAAAAGTGAGATAAAAATAGCGTACTTCAGTTTAAAATAATGGACATAGGCTCACCATGTAGCTTCACAATCTTTTCAATGAATAATTTCACATAATCCTCTCCTGAGTAGTTAGTCCTCACAGGCATGAAGTGAGCAAACTTAGTTATCCTATCCACAATGACCTAAATTGAATCATACTAATTGTGAGACCACGGGAGACCCATTATAAAATCTATATTGATCATCTTCCACTTCTACATAGAAAACCCTATATCTTGAGACATGACATCAGGCCTCAAGTGCTCAACCTTAAATTGCTAACAAACTATACACTTAGTAACAAAATATGCTATATCTCTCTTTATATTTTCCACCAATAGATGTCTTTCAATTCATGGTACACTTTAGTTGAAACCGAATGAAATGTATATTGGGACTCATGAGCCTCAGTCAGAATCCTTTCCCACAACCTATCAACATGAAGAACACACTACCTTAGTACCTCAGAATACTATCTCCCCCAATACCAAAAGCCATAACCTTTTATTGAGCCATATCATCCTTAATCTGCATAAGAATAGGATCCAAAGCATACTTTTCCTTCACCTCAGTACCAAGAGATGATTTGATCACTTCCTGAACAATAACCTCTCCATCCTTAGAGTCCACAAGGCAAACTCCCAATTAGCCAACCTATGAATGCACTTCACTAATCCTTTTTTCTCCTTATCAACATGAGATAAGCTCCCTATAGATAACCTGCTAAAAGCATTAGCAATAATATTAGCTTTACCTGGATAGGAGTGAAAACTCATATTGTAATTATTGAGCAATTCAAGCCACCTCATCTTCTTGAGGTTCAATTCTTTCTGCATGAACACATATTGCAAGCTTTTATGATCTGAATAGATATCCACATATAGCCTATACAGATGATGGCACCAAATTTTCAAAGCAAAAACCACAATTGCTAACTCTAGATCATGACCTTACCATGTTACGTCAACACACAACCCAGTCCCACACGAGACGTGTCACAATACACAAAAATTCTTTTAGTACCCTTAAGCAGAGTCAAAACCGGCGCAGAAGTCAGCTTATTCTTTAACTTCTCAAAGCTACCTTCACAAGCATCAGACTATACAAACTTAACCTTCTTTTTAGTCAATCTAGTTAATGGAGCAGAAATAAATGAGAAACTCTCCACAAACCTCCTATAATAACTAGCCAAACCCAAGAAGCACCTAATGTCGGTTCGAGTGGTGGGTCTAGGCCATTTCTTAACTTCCCCAACTTTTTGTAGATCTATCTTGATCCCCTAATTAGAAACAACATGGTCAAGAAAGTCAAAGCATCCAACAAAATTTCGCACTTAGAAAACTAAGCATACAACTTCTGATCCTTAAGGGTCTGTAATACTATTCAGAGGTGATTGAAAAAATTATCACAAACAAGTCCAAAAGCTATCTAAACACTTTGTTCATAAGATCCATGAATGCAGTTGGAGAATTAGTCAACCTAAATTACATAAACATAATCTCATAGTGATAATAATGGGTGCGAAAAACAATCGTAGGAATATCAACCTTCCTAATCTTCAACTGATGATAGCCCAAATTTAGATCAACCTCAGACAAATATCTAGCAATCTAAAGTTGATAAAAAAGGTCATCAATTCAAGGAAGAGGGTACTTATTCTTCACTGTCACCTTATTCAACTAACGATAATCTATACACATTTGAATAAACCTATTTTTCTTTCACACAAAATGTAGAGAAGCACCCCACGGAGAAACACTAGCACAAATGAAACCTTTATCAAGAAGATCTTTTAACTGCTCCTTTCTCTCCTTTAATTCAGCCAGAACCATTCTATGAGGAGGAATGGAAATAAGATGAGTATCCAATAGAAGATCAATCCCAAAATTTATTCCTCTGTTAGGAGGAATTCCAGGAAAATATCTAGAAACACTTAAGGAAGCTAACTAACCATAGGTAAAGATTATAATAACTGAATTTTAGAGTTAGAATTCTTAACCCAAACTAGATGGTATAGATTCCTCTTTGAAATCAATTCCTAAGCTCTAAGATAAGAGATGAACTTCTCTTTAGGTGCTATGGAACTTATCTCCCACTTTAATAATGGCTCATTAGAAAAGTACAAACTAACCTTCCGAGTCCTACAATCTAGAGATGCATAACACAAATGAAGCCAATCTATCCCCAAGATCACATTAAAATCTATGATATCCAACTCTATTAGATCAACCAAAGTCTCTCTATGGAAGATAGACACCACACAACCCCTACAGAACTTTCTAGCCACAATAGAATCACCTATCGAGGTACATAATGAAAAAGGGTCAAAAATACTTTCAAGACAAAAATAAAAATGCACAGCCACATAATGGGTCATATAAGAAAGGGTAGACCCTGAATCAAATAAGCAATGCACATCACGAGAGAAGAGTTGTAACAAAGTGACAACATCAGGAGAAGCTTTAGATTCCTGATGGGTAGTAAGTCCATTAAGATAATTTTGGCCAGTGCAGATACCAGAAGTAGCGCCCTTTGATGCAGAAGCTGAAGAAGTAGCAATCGGGACCTTATTAGCTCTCATAGAAGCTTTAGCTACCAGATAATGTCGCTGCATATGACCAGACTGACCATAATTATAGCACCAATTCCTTCCCTAATCATACTAACCACGGTGAAGCTTTCCACAAAATCGATAATAAGGATACGATGGGGCTGATTACACACCACTAGCTTGAGATTGAGAATCCTGTGCCTTGAAACCACTATTAGACTAAAAGTGACGATCACCAACTGACTTACGATAAGGGACACTAATCAAAAGATATGAACCAAAATTTCCCAAAGTCTTGTTCTTGCTCCACTACCTACCATATCTTTCTCTATTTTGTTGATTTTCACCCTGCTCCGAATACCTAAACTTCTTACTTTGCCTTTCACCAATCTCTACCTATCTCCTTTTTATTCTCCACTTATTGTATATAGACTAAAAATCTAGATATATCTTTGTGATTGTTCAATATTGCAACCTTACACTTCAATATTAAGTTATGGGATAACCTAGAAACAAATTTCCTCTTCTTAGCCCTCATAAAAGATATAACTCTAGAGCATAATGAGACAACTTCTGAAATTTTAGGGCATACTCCTTCACACTCATCTTTCCCTGCTTTAGATTCATAAACTCCTCTGCCTTAGATTCCCTAATCTCTTGAGGAAAGAAATAATCAAGAAAGGCTCCCAAAAACTCATCCCATATAGCTGGCTCTACATCATCACCTCTTAACTACTCCCACTCCTTGTACCACTAATAAGCTATACCCTTCAACTGGTATGCAACAAACTCTACACCCTTAAAATTGGTAGCTTGCATCACCCTAAATATCTTTTCCATTCATCTACAAACCCTTGAGAATATTCTTCAACTATAGAGCCATTAAAGGTTGGGGGATTTAATCTCATGAACTGAACAACTCTAGTGACCTTAGAAGAAGTAGCAACGGAACTAAATTGATCTGACTAATGATACTGAGAGGTCACCAACTGAGTAAGAAAATGGATGGACCAATAGAACTCTGCATTAGATATGTCACCCTGAGGTGCCAAGGAATGAGTATCATTATCTCGAGAATCCTAAAGAGAACTAATAGGAACTGGTGGAACTTCATGAGAGGTTATATAATATAGAGCACGAACCCTAGACTGGGTTTGCACTCTATATACAGGGTGAGTCCCCTCCATATTGTCCTTACGTAGAAAAGATTTCCCAATAGAGTCTCTATAAATATTAGATCTTTGGGGAGTCATGATCAGAAATGCGAGGAAACTAGAAGTTAGAAAATTTCATAACATTAGAGTCTATAGTCTGAAAATAGAACACAAGAAAGGGAAACATTCCTAAATATCTTGTAGCCTCCTCCTAATAAGTGTGGCGTTCTACACAAACATAAAAAGACTCTACTCGGCACGGCCTTGTGACACCCAATAACTCTAAATCATGCTCTGATACTAAGCTTTTCACAACCCAAACTAAGGCCTACCCGTGATAGGTATCTCAAGTTCACCATGAACCAGAGGCCACCCTTTTAGCCCAACCTCAAGAGCACAATAGTAACTAACAATAACAATGCGGAAGATAATTAAATAGAAATAAAAGATAAATAGATGACTCTATGAAATCTAAGAGTCAAGATGCTAATCGACCAACCCACATCTGTCCATAATAGCCTCTAAAACCAAAATACAAAATCGATCAAGGCATGCGCCCTACCATGACTAAGAAAATCCAAAAATATTGAGTCAAAATAAAAGGATATAGGAATGATAAGGCCTTCTGAAATATAGAGGCTCACTACTTTATAACTGCTCAATGAAATATCGAGTGATGAATTCTCTATGAAACCCTCGAGTTTTTCTTGGGATTTAAGTTTGAGAGTAAAAGGGAATAATTTGATCTTTGAAAATTGAAGGAAATAAGGTTATTTTATGTTTAAGGGTCTTACAAGGGTGAAAAGACCCAAAAGCCCCTCGCCCCAAGTGACAAAATTAAAAACTGCATGTAAATTATGTCGTATCGTTGCATGTTAATATAGTGGAGACAATCCTCTATTCCACACTAATATCATTGAGGGCAGCCTCCGTGACATGGCAAAAATGTGGAGTTTAACTGTCTATATCTGAACCAGGGCCTGGCCGTGACAGGCATCTCAAGTCCCACATGGACCGACGACAACCCCTTTTTGCACCTAACCAAACAACATAATATCCTTGATGTTGGATCAATTTATAACATATAACAAGATGATTCAAATAAAAAAAGATACTTCTATGATCAAAATCAATAATCGGCCAACACAATCGACTGGCATCACCCAAGTCTACAGTAATCCAAACAAAGCCTCTACCAAAACTGAATATTAATAAAGTGTCGTGATATGGCCCTGACTATAGCTATAAATAATTCTAAACTGTCTGATACATACGAGACCAAAGCATGAAATGTAAACTTCCCAAGTATGGAAGTTCACCATTTAATGTCAACTCATGACCCAATCCTAAATCCTAATAACTGAGTAGGAAAAGTAAAAGCATGGCCATTTCCTGCATTGCGTGGGGATACATAATCAAAATATGGTTAGCGGGATGAACGCTAGCATGTAACTCAAGGATAAGGAGAACATAATACCATGATCAAAAGTTTCAAATCATTCAAATCCCATGCAGATAATCAATGCATATATATATATATCACCTGACGGGATAGGGAAAAGGCTTAAATGTACTTTAAAACTTTATCCTGGGTTGTTTAGCTCAACTATCATCACATACGAAAGTACATATGAGCTATATGAGCCCAACTCTCCCATAGCTAGTAGGGCTCCAAAGCGTGTGGCCGTATAAACCAGAAGATAAATATATGCACAATGGGGGTCTCGAACCCCCTGTATATCAAGGTAACACAAGCATCAAATAATGTAATAAGATATGGGGGAATCAAACCTCCTAATCAAATGATATTAATATGGGGAACTAGAACCACTTGGTCATATAGATCCCCATGTTGGCCACTGCAGTTTTTAGTATGGTTCCCTTCAAACCACTACTTTCACGACTCAGCTACACAACCCTCATTAAATCCCAATTAGAAATATTTGTACCACAATCTTATTTATTGAACCACAATACACATTTAGGCATACATTGTTGGTATCGTCATACCAACTATACTTACAAGGTAACATCAATATGCCACACCAATTATCTTTACTTTGGGGAATTCACAACCCCTCTATTCAATTTTACATTATCTTGGGGAATTATGCAACCCCATAAGGTTCTATTCAAAATCATAATACAATAGTTCAAGAATAGTTCAATTCCCATATTTCTCATAATTAAAAACCAATTTCACAATATGGGGCTGGGTCATATCCACTTTAAAAAGCACAAGCTTGAGAAATCATAATCCCTAGTGCATTCACCATTCCCATGAATCAAATTAACTTTAAAACCACCATTTAAACATAACCCATACAAGGAAAAACATGAAACATCACATAAAATATAGTTATACAAAAACCCTCAACCCATGTTCTCAAAATCAACATCAATATCTTATGAACAACACTTTAAAACTTATGCTTTTAGCAAATTAATAATTTGGGAAGAGTAAGATGCTTAAAATATCAAGTTTCATGAAAGGAATTCAACCCCTAAGCCCTTGGAAGGCCTACTTCTCGAAAACCCTAAGTATGACTACTTGAGAGAATTTGAGAGAGCATTGAAAGTGCTTGAGTACATTAAGAATAAAATATAACCCCCTTAAGTGGATTATGGATGTGGGGTTCTAATTGGGAAAGGAGGGAATTGTCCAAAGTTCCCTCAAAATAAAAGATAAAATTTAGTCGTTAATGATTATGAGACACTACACAACTTGTATAGACTCATTACAACCCGTCACCCTGAGTTGTAGCCAAGACAATTCTCAGGACACCCATATACTAGTAACCCTATGACTCAACATGTACCTCTCATAATGGGACCCTATGACTTATAGGGTCCAATCATAATCAACAAAGAACCTATTTGGGTAAACATTAGACATTCTATGATTTGCACCCAACGACTCATAACTAGTCCTTGTGACTCATACTAAGCCACTTGTACTCAGAGCAGAACTTAGCCACTTACTTTTTAATTTGGTTATGACTTGGGTCCCGTTAAGACTCCCTATGACTTGTATCCCTAAGTCGTACTCAGGACAGCAGCTCAAGAACTATTCACTGATACCTTACAACTAGGGTTACATAACCTGTCAAGAAACCCTATGACTCATAGGGTTATGTCGTAGTCAAGGCAGTGAGGATAAAATTTTCCTAAATTTTCAAGGACCAAAAACTCGGGGTATACATTAACCTCCGTGGAGCATTGACATCACGGACCACTATTGCCTCGAGGTCCTAAAATATCCCTGAGCCCTTTCCAAAAATTCTAAAACCTTCCCCTGAACACCCTTTTAACATCCCTAAACACAATTTAAGTGAAAAATTAATATTTCAAACATGGAGAGGTTAAAACTAAAATGATGAAAATTTTAAGGGTCTTACACTCATCATAAGAAATGTGCTCCTTTATATTAGATGAGTTAAAGATATGATGCATGATTAGGACAGGAATATACCTAATTTACCCCATTTAGCTCAACTACAGGATAAAATACACTAATTTATAAGGAGGGGGTGAAAATAACAGGGTCCTTTAGCTTTGTGGGCGTATTACTCATAACCACAAAATTGTACTCTTTTACAAGTTCTACAGTCACAATATCACTAAGCCTTTTTTTATTTGTCACCATATCCTTCAGGCACTTAGCATATTTGGGCATTCTCTGCTAAATATCTAGAAATGAAAGGATAATGTAAAGTTCTCTGAATCTGTAAAAAACCTTTTAAAACAAGCATCCCACTTGGCTTTCTTAATCTTTTGATGGAATGATGGTGGAAGTCTATTTTGAGATTACTCAACCAACTTTATATTCGAATACTCAGAATTCATTTTTTTGTTAGCTTTTTTTGTACTCAACTTGCTTTTCTGTGTTCTTAAATGTGATAAACTCTACTTGCACCTCATTATTATTCTTTGGATACATCAATTAAATCTTTAGCACTCCTCAAGGTGATTGCCATAATGTGCTTTAGATTTTACTCTGGATCACAAGGCAAACCGCCTTGAGGTCTTGTGTTTTGTGCCTGAGCTAGATTTCTTATCTGTGTTTCTAAATTCTTCTGAGCCAATGGTTGATTTTTTATCACTACAGCTATTTGTTTTTGGTTGGCCAGAATCCTTTTCAAAGTCTTTTCTATATTGCTGGCCAAAGTGTTGTTCTGAATACCTTATTGATACTGAAATTATTGACTTTAGATCTAATTATTGCTCCAAGAGTAGTCAGATTGACTCTGCCAGTTAAGATTATGTAACTCCCCAGATGCACCCTACCACATAGTGCTTACGAGCTAGAGAGACCACAAGCTAACCCAGAAGCTGGTACTTATTATGAGTACTGAACAAAATAGATAATAAAATAACATGTATGGAATTTAACTAAAAATGCTAAAAGGTTTTAAATACTAAAACATGCGATTAAAATCATAGTTCTAAAAGCGTCTAAAAATAATATAGAGCAGACTGATAATAACAATTGGTAAACTAACTAAATGTCTGAAAAAGTCTAAAAAGCCTCTAACTGACTGAGGATTTGATGGGATAAGCCCCCATATAACTCCGACTAACAACTAAGCCAAAAGTCTGAGATAAACATAAACGACCCTTAATATGTGAGGACTCATCACTGCTACTGTTGCTGATGCACTGGAATATCTAAGTATAGTCAGGAATCTGAGCGTCTGAACCTATGATATAAGACATCATAGCATAAGAAATGAGTATGCAGTCAGTACTTTGAATGTACTGGTATATGAGATGAGTTAGGCTAAATGTATGGGTTATATGCATGAGATAATAACTGACTTAATAATATGAGATAAGTGAGTATGAATGCATATAAAAGCTGTAAAATTTGAGAATGCATGACCAAGTATAAAACTTGATTCTGATATAGTATTTAAACTTAAATACATATACTAATAACTAATAGTTGTATTCTTTGTTCAAGCAAACCTAACACTGAATATACTGAATACTGAACTGAGACTGTGGGAGCTAGCTATAACCAACATTCCCCAATAAGTAATCAGGGTCCAACCTCTAATCCCAGTAGGAAGGGTATCTGTACCGTACCACAGGTACGAATATTGGCTGTGTGGATCCACTAATCTGATATCTCAAAGGAAAAGGGTGTCATGCCTAACTGACAGGAGACCCCTCAAAGTCTATGATGGCATCGTAGGTCTAGAATATAGGGACTGCTACTAACATATCATGCCTACTGAAAGGGGAGACAAGTTCCTCATGCCTACTGATAGGGGAGATGCCATCCATATGTTTTTTCGGCGCTAAGTTTTGCTCCCAATTGAAAGACACTAATTACTGAACTAAACTAAGCTTAATTGGACTCACAACTGACCATATTACTAACTGAATAATATTTCTCATGGTATAACTAAAATCATTCTGTAGATGCTTAGAACTAGGTAAATAGCTAAATTTTGGGTACTCATAACCCCCCAGACTCAATAACAATAATAATAGGAACATACTGAAGCTTCAAAAATATAATAAGTAGTCCTTATTCAAAATCCAATCATTTAGGCATTTCATCAAACAGTTGAAATTCATAGGCTTAAGCATGAGAATAGTTAAAACATGTGATTGTAACATAATTGAAATACTAAAAATCATGGATTTAGGATTTAACATGCGAACATCATTATTCAAATGTGTCAAGGACAATTTTCAACAAAAACACATGGTAAACATAACTCATAATACATGTATAAATCATGGATTTAAACTTAAAAATGGATTCTTAGAATCCATAGGTGAGATGCACCTATAAATGAACATCACATATACCTTAATTGAGCAATTCGTGAGAGTTCATGGTGGTTTTTTGAAGCTTTGAGCTTGAATTTTGAAGAGGCTAGGTTTTTTCTGAGAGACGATTGTTTTCTTTTGAGAGAATTGTGAATAGAATGATCAATTTTACCTTTTAGGACCCTTAATCCCATTTTATGGACAAAATGGGTGAAATGAAAAGACCCAAATTCCCTTGGAAAAATGTGATTGAAAGATGGAATTTAATGCCGTGGGCTATAACGTGGGCACCCCCAGGGGTTAAATGGAACACGCCCCGGGGGCTTATCCCGGTGTTTTTATTTTTTTGGAAATACAAATATGCCCTTACGATCATTCGAAAATTCCCAAACTCACTCGAGATTCACCTTTGACATCCACGATCATGAATCTATTTTAAAATTAACATTCTAAGGGTGGGCAGGTTGAAAATAAATTTATTTAAGTTTGAGGGGGTTTTGGAAGTAACTAAGTCCTAACACTTAGTGAAATTTTCTAACTCTTGGACCCCTTTTTACATATAATGGTAAGCTGAATTGAGCTAGGATCATATTGGGTCTTACAATATCTCTTCCTTGGAAACATTCATCCTCGAATGAGACTGATTAAGCTGAGAATACTGAGAAACTGATATTACATACTGAATATGCATAACTGAAAATACGATCACATGACTGAAGCTAAAACATACTGAGTGACTAATCTGATTCATGAATGGATGCGATGACATAAAGATAATTATATGACTAGAACTGAGAAATGAAAAGAAAAAATATATGGAGAAATGTTACCTTAAGCTGAGTCTGAGTTTGTGGAGAAAAGATGAGGGTACTTAGTTCGCATTCATGCTTCTACTTCTCAAGTGGCTCCCTCAACAGACTGGTTCCGCCTAAGAATTTTGACAAAGGGAACTTCTTTGTTCCTTAGTCTACAAATTTGACAATCTAGGATTTCGACTGGGATTTCTTCGTAAAGGCTATCCTGAACATTTGTACTTTCTAAAGGAACCACTACAGCTGGATCACCAATACATTTCCTTAATAAAGAAACATGGAATACTAGGTGAACGGATACCAAATCTACAAGAAACTAAAGCTCATTCATTACCTTCCCATAATAACTTAAGATCCTGTAAGGACCAATATATCGAGGACTAAGTTTCCCCTTTTTTCCAAATCTCTTCACTCCCTTCAAGGGAGAGATTTTCAAAAATAACAAATCCCTAACTGCAAGCTCAAGATCTCATCGATGCACATTTGCGTAGGATTTCTGATGACTTTGGGCTATCTTAAGCCTCTCCCTGATCAATTGAACCTTCTATATCACATCAAACATTGAATCTGGTCCTACCAAAGTAGCCTCACCTACTTCAAATCTACAGATAGGAGATCTACATCTCTTCCTATAGAGAGCCTCAAATGGAGACATCTGAATACTAAAGTGATAACTTTTATTGTATGCAAACTCAATCAAAGGCAAGTGATCATCCCAACTACCCTTAAAGTCAATAACATAAGCTCTTAACATGTTCTCTAGGGTTTGAATGGTCCTCTCTACCTAACCATTTTTTTGAGGGTGAAAAGCGATACTGAGATAAACTTGGGTACCAAGAGCCTTCTAAAAAGCATACCAAAAGTGAGAGGTAAATTGAGTACCTCTATCTAAAATAATAGAAATGGAACTCTAAGAAATCTAATGAAATCTCTAATATAGATCTTGGCATAGTCCTCGGATATATAGAAAGTATGAACTGGCAATAAATGGGCTGACTTGGTCATTTTGTCTATAATAACCCAAATCGAGTCATGCTGATGATGCGAACGGGGCAACCCTGTCATAAAATCCATGTTCACCTCTTCCCACATCCAATTGGGAATGCTGAACTCCTAAAATGTACCATTAGTCCTCTGGTGCTCAACCTTAACCTCCTGATAGTTTGAGCACTTAGCTACAAACTCTACAATATCTCTCTACATACCACTCCACCAATAGATTTCTCTCAAGTCATGATACATCGTAGTGGCTCTAGGGTGAACAGAATAGTGCGCACCATGTGCTTCTACAAAGATTATCTAACTATACCTATCAACGTGAGGAACACATAACCTACCTTGACATTGCAAAACACTATTCCCCCTTGTAAGAAAACCTCTACTTTTTGATCTCTGACTTATTCCTTTAACTTATCTAGACTGGGATCCCTATCTTGCTTTTCTTTCACTTTGGCCAGCCAAGAAGACTCCAAACTATTATGAACCCATACACTACCCTCAGTTAAATCAACTAAATGAATACCTAACCTAGCCAACTGATACATTTCCTAAGCTAACTTCTTCTTATCTTTCACAACATGAGCAACATTACCTATAGACAACCTACTAAGGGCGCCTACCATTACATTGGCCTTGCCCGGATGATACAACATCCTTATATCATAATCTTTAAACAATTCTAACCACCTTTTCTGACAAAGATTTAAATCATTCTACGACAACACATACTGCAAACTTTTGTGATCTATGAACATAATAACATGAACCCCATACAAATAATGCCTCCAAATCTTTAAGGCAAACACAACAGTTGTCTAATAAAGATCACGGGTAGGATAATTCTTTTCATGGGGTTTAAGCTGCCTAGAGACATAGGCTATGACCTTACCTCTCTACATCAAAACACAATCCAAGACAACTCTAGAAGAATCACAAAAAACACCATACCCATCTAAATCATCTGGCAAGGTCAAAACTGAGGCTGAGGTGAGTCAAGTCTTTAACTCCTAAAAACATTTCTCATAAGAATCTAACCACTGAAACGTGACTTTCTTCTGGGTCAATCTAGACATGGGGGACTTAATAGATGAAAAATCTTCAACAAACCATCGGTAATAACTGGCCAAACGTAAGAAATACTTGATATCTGACGGAGAAATAGGTCTAGGCTAGTTTTTTTACTTCTTCGGTATTTTAAGGGTCAACTCTAATGCCATCACCGGAAATAATATGGCCAAGGAAAGCTATTGATCTTAGCCAAAATTTGTAGTTACTGAATTTGGTGAATAACTGATGGGCTCTAAGAGTTTGCAATATAATTCTGAGGTGGGCTGCATGATCATTTTCACATAGGAGTAGACAAAAATATCATCAATGAAGACTATGACAAACATGTCCAAGTACTGCTTGAACACTTAGTTCATCAAGTCCACGAAAGTTGTTGGAGCGTTCGTTAGTCTAAAGGATATGACTAGAAACTCGAAGTGACCATATCGGGTTCTAAAAGATATTTTTAGAATGTCACATTCTCTAATTCTGAGCTGATGATAGCCAGATCTGAGGTCTATCTTAGAGAAATAACTGGCACCCTGGAGTTGGTCAAACAAGTCATCAATTCTAGGGAGTGGATACTTATTCTTGATTATGACTTTGTTCAGCTGATAGAGAGCCCCATGGGAAAACACTAGGTCTAATAAATCCCTTGTGTATGAGATATTTCAGCTGTTCTTTCAATTCTCTAAGGTTAATTGGAGCCATTTTATAGGGCAGAATAGAGATAGGCTAGGTATCTGGAAGAAGGTCTATTCTAAAGTCAATTTTCCTTTTGGGAGGAACCCCGAAAAGGTCTTAGGGAACACATATGTAAATTCCTTCACTACTGAAACTGACGCATAGAGAGTCTCAAAGTTATAGTCTTTGAATCGAACAAGATAGTAAACATACCCCTTGGATATCATTTTTCTCGCTCTAAGGTATGGAACAAGCTGACCCCTAAGCACTAAAGTACTACCCTTCAATTCAATCACTAGTTCATCTGAAAACTGAAATTGAATGGCTTTATTTTTATAGTAAACTAAAGCATAGCAAAAGTGGAGATAATCCATACAGAGAATGACATCAAAATTAGTCATCTCTAACTCCACAAGATCAACTAAAGTGATTTTATGGGATATTATGATCGGACAGCTCTTGTATACCTGGCTGGCTATAATAGACGCACCAACTAGGGTAGGCACTGAGAGGGGTTTAGCTAAAGTTTTAGGACTAACTCCAAAGTTGACAGTTATATAAGGGGTTACAAAAGAGAGTGAAGCCTCGATATCTAACAAAGCATAAAGATGAAAATGAAAGACCTATAACCTACCTGTAACCATATCAGGAGAACTTTCTTGATCATGACGGGACTGGAGGGCATACAATCTATTTTGGAACTAACCATTGGTGACACTAGAAGTGGCTCCCTGCTAAGTTGGGTGACCTGCTGGTGCTGCTGAAGAGTTAGCCTAACCCTGCTGGCGATCATTCCTACTTTTCCATATACCTATTAAATGCTCTATCATCTTGTGGCCTGACTTTCCATATCTAAAACATACATCATTTCCATCCCTACACACACCTTGATGAATTTTACCACACTTTTGGCAAAGTGGACTAGTCCTACCACAGTTTACATTACTCTGAGTCTGAGGGATTGGCGCCCTATCTTGGTTACCATTTTCAAACATTAGCACTGGAGCACTAACTAAGGATGGAACTAGGGTATAAAATGTTTGATAGAAATAAGGACAGTTACCACCTTTTGACCTCAGCTGAGCAATGTTGAAACTACCTGTCCTAGCCCTCTTATTCTTTCTTTATTTCTCCTTAACATTTTGTTCCTTAATTTGCTAAGCATGGACCATTAACCTAGACAATTTCATCTCCATAATCAACATCCCGGCCCTACACTCTTTGATAACTCTACCAACTAAACCAGAGAAAAACATATTCATCCAAGACCTGTTATCAAATACCATATGAGGAGCATACCTTGAAAACTGAGTAAACTTAAATGAATACTCATTTACACTCATACTGCCCTGCTTTAAATTAATAAACTCTAGTACCTTATATTTTCTTAACTCTAAAGGGAAGAATCTATCTAAAAAGGTTGTTGCAAACTCTTCCCATTCTACAGGCCTTATATATGTTCCTCTATTCCCCTTTCACTGCTTAAACCAAGTTTGATCTACATCCTGTAATTGGTAAGCAGCCAACTCTACACTCCTACTAGAAGTTATGCCTATAATATCTATTACCTTCTGAACCATGTCAAGGAACTCCTGTGGATCATCATCAGACTTAGATCCCGAAAACAAAGGAACACTTAATTGGGTGAATCCCAAATCCCGGCTGTCGCAGTATTATCCACTGGATTGGTTAGGATAGCAGCTGGTAATTGTTTTGAGTTGTTACTTAATGGGCTAAAGTAGTGAATGCAACTCTAAACTCGGCATGAGAGACATTCCTAATCGGGGGATCTTCCTGAACGGGCGGAGGTTTGGGCTGATTTTCATTTCTTCTTTTATTTTTATTTCTGGGAGGAGTGTTTTGTAAATGAAAGTAATATTGAATTAGAAAGAGAGTTTAAATAGAGCTCATGCTATTTCAAACAACATAAACATTGAAAGAAGGGATATTTTTCCTAAAGAGCCTTAAAGCCACTTGTCTATAAGTGTGGAGCATTTTACACCCAAGCACAAGGCTCTACTTAACGCGGCTCTTAGACTCTCTAGGACACTGTAAAACCTTAGGCTCTAATACTAAGTTTGTAACACCCTAAAAATACACCCTAGATGCCACATGGTGCTTATGGTCCTGAGAGATCACAAGCTAACTGTCACGCGTCAAATCCTATTGGGGCAGAATGGCACCCGTAACTTAGGAGGCCCGGGAGAACTAGCTCATAACCTTATATTTCCCATGCATCCATGCATACCTCTATGACAACCCGAAATTCGGACAGCATCATGTCACATATAAAAGAAAATTATCACCTGTATAAGCTCGAGCACACACATATATATATATATACAATACTTGGTTGTTGGAGCCATCACGTCTATTAACAAAACACCACCTTGACTGTACATTAGGTCTATAAAGCCTCTAGAAAATACAAAGAGTTTAACTAAGGTCGGGACATACCCCGCCATATAACTAACTTCTATACAATAGCAAAAGTGACTGGTTATGACACGGAAAGCCCTGAAGCAAACTAGAGCTCACCAAAAGCAGCTGGATATCCTGGCTCCAACTTGTGCGGTGTATCAATTGAGGTACCTGTGCCTGTAGCATGAAATGCAGGTCCCCCATGGGGGACGTCAGTACAAAATATGTACTGAGTATGTAAAGCTGTAGTTAATAAAATATAATATAGGAGCTCAATAAAAATCAGAAACAAGTGAATAAATCATAATAGTTGTGGACCACACTTACTAGAACTTGTGACAACCTGCACATTGTATTTATTTAATCACTTTACCTTTGTTCTTATCATCTTTGTAATCATTACTGTATTGTACTGTGACCATTCGGCTACCTCCAGTACATATCAACTGGGATCGACCCATGATAGGCTGATGTCCCTGGGATACCACCCATAAACATATAAATTGGGTCGACCCATGATAGGCTTATGCCCCTGGGATACCACGCGATAAGAAAGAACATCCATCACTTAGTTCAATTAATCTTTGAGATTTTTATTTTTGTCTCCACCGCATTTTTGATACTTTGAAACAATGATATATCAATAAGAGACATATAAATAGACCATCAATGCAATAACAATGAAGTAAGAACTCATTGGCACATCAATGAAGTGTTTTGGAGTCATCAATGCCATAACAATGAAGTAGGAACTTATTGGTATATCAATGAAATGTTTTGGAGTCATTAATAGCACATGGATCTTGTTTGAATAACCGGATACCTTCTGAAATTCACTAGTGCAATAAATATGTAAGATTTGGAAAACAAGTAAGTATTGGAATGTCTTGACATCTTGTAGGGTGGGAACAAGTTCATTGGTAACATAGGACATCATACAAAACCATTATGGATCACATGCTACTGAATAACTTTGGAAACTTTCTTAATAGAACAATTGTTCACGTTCATGCCAAAGATATGGTATAGAGTATGCTTTACATACCTGACTGTCAACCTTCAGTACTAGTCCCAAATGGACTTCCCAGCTTTTCGGATTACTTATCTACAATGAACATATATAGCAATCTAGTATTAGCAACCAAACATCACAATTCAATTATTTGAATTCACCAAACTAGTGGTTAAGTAGTAAGCCTTAATTACACCATAAAGGGTGTCACTTTAACCCTCTTATACTCCAATTACATGCACATACCATGCATATTCATACAACATCCTCCATTATCAAGTTTGGATTCATTTATCATTCCAACCAATCCATTAAACCAAATTGAGCCATAGACATAAATAATCATCAATTCAATAGTATATCACCATATCCACCTTTCATAACTCAATTACCATATCCACCCTCCATAACTCAATTACCATATCCACTTTCCACAATTCAATACAACCAAACTATGCAAAATAGTCCATCACCCTATTTTCATCACCTTTCCAAAACAACCAATACATATAATCCTCTATCACACATATACATATGGAAAAGAACAAAGGCAAACAATATTCATACCTTAGAATTCACCTCTTGATTATGCACTCCTTTTTGCACAAATAATAGGTGCCGTTCGAAGCTCTCGAGATGACAAACATAGTTATCGGATTACTTTGGAATTTCTACGGCTGAATCAAAAGTAATTTAAAGGTCAAATTTGGCTAGGGTTTATTCTTCCTCAATGATTGATGATGAAAATGAGTTTTTGAACTCATATACATGTATATATACACATATTCCCATTCATAATATAATAGGAAATGACCAAAATGCCTTTAAAATTTAAATAATGTCAAATCTATCCTTTGGTGGACTATTTTGATAAGCTAAAGTAGATCGACTATACCTCTTTTCTTCATTATCAGATTTGGGTGAAATTAGTATCATTGGAAGGATAATTTAAAGGTCTTTCATTTCATATAAAGTAGGCCACCTTGTTTGTCCTGTACAAGGGGTTATGGTTGTTTGAAGTTGACCCTAAAAATCTGTTTTGATAGGCTGAAGTAAAACGAGTGTAACTCCTTACTCAGACATTGGATTTCGATGAAACCAATTGAATTGGAAAGAATACTAAAAGATCTTTTTTTCATAGGTCGCAGCTCTCCCAGTTTATTATATTAAGGGAGGAATGACCATTCGAAGTTGTCCCAAAAATTTGGCTGGCCTCAGTAGTTTGCGTGCAGGAAATTTTCCTGCACATTTACTATCCCAAATATCCCGGCCACCATTTTATAGTTTTAAACATGCTCGATTATATTCGAAACCTATCTGTTTTTGGAAATTTTTATATCGTTGGAAAATTTATGCAATAACCTTCACATGGAACCATCGACGGGCAAATTTCGGTATAAATAAAATAAAAAAAATTAATTCCATATAAATAGGACCAATACACGTACTTGAATACGCCAATACACGTACTTGAATACGGGGTGTTACATCCTTCCCCCCTTTAGGACATTCGTCCTCGAATGTTAGCGTAGTTATTTAACCGAAACAAGTTCAAGTCCATCATTAATATTCACATCATCACATAAATACTATGCATATATTAAAAAAACTTGTTAATGTTCTAGCTCCATTTCTTTAAATTTTTAATTTGGTTATGACTTGGGTCCCGTTAAGACTCCCTATGACTTGTATCCCTAAGTCGTACTCTGGAAAAAAGCTCAAGAACCATTCACTGATACCTTACAACTAGGGATACATAACCTGTCTAGAAACCCTACGACTCATAGGGTTATGTCGTAGTCAAGGCAGTGAGGATAAAATTTTCCTAAATTTTCAAGGACCAAAAACTCGGGGTATACATTAACCTCCGTGGAGAATTTACATCATGAACCACTACTGCCTCAAGGTCCTAAAATGTCCCTGATCCCTTTTAAAAAATTCTGAAACCTTCCCCTGAACACCCTTTTAACATCCCCAAACACAATTTAATTGAAAAATTAATATTTCAAACACAAAGAGGTCAAAAATAAAATGATGAAAATTTTAAGGCTCTTACACTCATCATAAGAAATGTGCTCAATTTTATTAGCTGAGTTAAATATATGATGCACGATTAAGATAGGAATTTACCTAATTTATCCCATTTGGCTCAAATACAGGATAAAATACACTAATTTAGAAGGGGGGTGCGAAATTACCAGGGTCCTTTATCTTTGTGGGTGTATTACTCATAACCACAAAACTGTACTCTTTTAAGGTTCTACAGTCGCAATATCACTAAGCCTTTTTTTATTTGTCACCATATCCTTCACGCACTTAGCATATTTGGGCATTCTCTGCAAAATATATAGCAATGAAAGGTTAATGTAAAGTTCTCTGAATGTGTAAAAAACTTTTTAAAACAAGCATCCTACTTGGATTTCTTAATCTTTTGAGAGAATGATGGTAGAAGTCTATTTTGAGATTGCTCAACCAACTTTATATTCGAATACTCAGAATTCATTTTTTTGTTAGCTTTTTTTTGTACTCAACTTGGTTTTCTGTGTTCTTACATGTGATAAACTCTACTTGCACCTCACTATTATTCTTTGGATACATCAATCAAATCTTTAGCACTTCTCAAGGTGATTGCCATAATTTTCTTTAGATTTTACTCTGGATCACAGGGAAAACCCCCCTGAGGTCTTGTGTTTTGTGCCTGAGCTAGATTTCTTATCTGTGTTTCTAAATTCTTCTGAGCCAATGGTTGATTTTTTATCACTACAGCTATTTGTTCTTGGTTGGCCAGAATCCTTTTCAAAGTCTCTTCTATATTGCTGGCCAAAGTGTTGTTCTGAATACCTTATTGATACTGAAATTATTGAGTTTAGATCAAATTATTTCTCCATGAGTAATCGGATTGACTCTGCCAGTTAAGATTATGTAACTCCCCAGATACACCCTACCACACAGTGCTTACAACCTTGAGAGACCACAAGCTAACGCAGAAGCTGGTACCTTTTGTGAGCACTGAACAAAATTGATAATAAAATAACACATATGGAATTTAACTAAAAATACTAAAAGGTTTCAAATACTAAAACATGCGATTAAAATCATAGTTCTAAAAGCGTCTAAAAATAATATAGAGCAGACTGATAATAACAATTGGTAAACTAACTAAATGTCTAAAATAGTCTAAAAAGCCTCTAACTAACTGGGGAGTTGATGGGACAAGCCCCCAACTAACTTTGATTGACAACTGAGCTGAAAGTCTGAGATAAACATAAACGACCCTTAATATGTGAGGACTCATCTCTGCTATTGTTGCTGATGCGCTGGAATGTCTAAGTACAGTCGGGAACCTGAGCATCTGAACCTATGATATAAGACATCATAGCGTAAGAAATGAGTATCTAGTTAGTACTTTGAATGTACTAAGATGAGGTTAGGCTAAATGTATGGGTCATAGGCATGAGATAATAACTGACTTAATAATTTGATATAAATGAGTATGAATGCATATAAAAGCTGTAAAATTTGAGAATGCATTACCAAGTATAAAACTTGATTCTGATATAGTTTTTAAACTGAAATACATATACTGAATAACTAATAGTTTTATTCTTTGTTCAAGCAAACCTAAAACTGAACTCTATACTGAATACTGAACTGAGACTGTGGGAGCTAGCTATAACCAACATTCCCCAATAAGTAATCAGGGTCCAACCTGTAAGCCCAGTAGGAACGACGTCAGTACCGTACCACGATTACTAATATTGGTTGTGTGGATCCACTAATATAATATCTCGTAGGACGAGGGTGTCATTCTTAACTGATAGGAGACCCCTCAAAGTCTATGATAGCGTCGTAGGTCTGGAATATAGGGACTGCTACTAACGTCTCATGCCTACTAAAAGGAGACAAGTGCCTCATGCCTACTGATAGGGGAGATGATATCCATATGTTTATTCGGTGCTAAGTTTTACTCCCAATTGAAAGACACTAATTACTAGACTGAACTAAGCTTAATTGGACTCACAACTGACCATATTGCTAACTGAATGATATTTCTCATGGTATAACTAAAATCATTCTGTAGATGCTTAAAACTAGGTAAATAGCTAAATTTTGGGTATTCATAACCCCCAAGACTCAATAATAATAATAATAGGAACATACTGAAGCTTCAAAAACATAATAAGTAGTCCTTGTTCAAAATCCAGTCATTTAGGCATTTCATCAAACACTTGAAATTCATAGGCTTAAGCATGAGAATAGTTAAAACATGTGATTCTAAAATAATTGAAATACTAAAAATCATGGATTTAGGATTTAACATGCGAACATCATTATTCAAATGTGTCAAGGACAATTTTCAACAAACACACATGGTAAGCATAACTCATAATACATGTAAAAGTCATGGCTTTAAATTTAAAAATGGATTCTTAGAATCCATAGGTGAGAAGGACCCATAAATGAACATCACATATACCTTAATTGAGCAATTCGTGAGAGTTCTTAGTGGTTTTTTGAAGCTTTGAGCTTGAATTTTGAAGAGGCTAGGGTTTTTCCTGAGAGAGGATTGTTTTCTTTTGAGAGAATTGTGAATAGAATGATGAATTTTGACTTTTAGGACCCTTAATCCCATTTTATGGACAAAATGGGTGAAGAGAAAAGACCTAAATTCCCTTGGAAAAATGTGATTGAAAGCTGGAATTTAATACCGTGGGCTATAAGGTGGGCACCCCCAGATGTGAAATGGAGCACGCACCGTGGTCTTATCCCCGTGCTTCTATTGTTTCGGAAATAAAAACATGCCCTTACGCTCATTCAAAAATTCAAAAACTCACTCGAGATTCACCTTTGACATCCACGATCATGAATTTACTTTAAAATCGACATTCTAAGGATGGGAAGGTTGAAAATAAATTCATTTAAGTTTATGGGGGTTTTGGAAGTAACTAAGTCCTAACACTTCGTGAAATTTTCTAACTTTTGGACCCCCTTTTACATACAGTGGTAAGATGAATTAAGCTAGGATTATACTGGGTCTTACAATATCTCTTCCTTGGGAACATTAATCCTCGAATGAGACTAATTAAGCTGAGAATACTGAGAAAGTAATATTTCATACTGAATATGCATAACTGAAAACACGATCACATGACTGAAGCTAAAACATAATGAGTGACTAATCTAATTCGTGAATGGATGCGATGACATAAAGATGATTACATGGCTGGAACTGAGAATTGAAAAGAAAAAATATATGTAGAAATATTACCTTAAGTTGAGTCTGAGTTTGTGGAGAAAAGATGAGGGTACTTGGTTTGCATGCCTGCTTCTACTTCTCAAGTGGCTCCCTCAACAGACTGGTTCTGCCTAAGAATTTTGACTAAGGGAACTTCCTTGTTCCTTAGTCTACAAATTTGATGATCTAGGATTTTGACTGGGATTTCTTCGAACGAAAGGCTATCCTGAACATTTGTACTTTTTAAAGGAACAACTACAACTGGATCACCAATACATTTCCTTAATAAGGAAACATGGAATACTGGGTGAATGAATACCAAATCTACAGGCAACTCAAGCTTATTCATTGCCTTCCCATAATGACTTAAGATCCTGTAAGGACCAATATATTGAGGACAAAGTGTCCCTTTTTTCCAAATCTCTTCACTCTCTTCAAGGGAGAGATTTTCAAAAACAATAAATCCCTAACTGCAAACTCAAGATCTCACTGATGAATATCTGCATAGGATTTCTGATGACTTTGTGTTGTCTTAAGCCTCTCCCTGATCAACTGAACCTTCTATATCGCATCAAATATCGAATCTAGTCCTACCAAAGCAGCCTGACCTACTTCAAATCAACATATAGGAGATCTACATCTCTTTCTATAGAGAGCCTAAAATAGAGCCATCTGAATACTAAAGTGATTACTGTCATTGTATGCAAACTCAATCAAAGGCAAGTGATTATCCCAACTACCCTTAAAGTCAATAACATAAGATCTTAACATGTCCTCTAGGGTCTGAATGGTCCTCTCCACCTGACCATCTGTCCGAGGGTGAAAAGCAGTACTGAGACAAACTTGGGTACCAAGACCCTTCTAAAAAGCATACCAAAAGTGAGAGGTAAATTGAGTACCTCTATCTAAAATGATAGATAATGGAACTTCAATAAATATAATGAACTCTCTAATATAGATCTTGGCATAGTCCTCGGATATATAGAAAGTATGAATGGCAATAAATGGGCTGATTTGGTCATTCTGTCTACAATAACTCAAATAGATTCATGCTGATGATGCGAACGGGGCAACCCTATCATAAAATCCTTGTTCACCTCTTCCCATATCCAAGTGGGAATGTTGAACTCCTACAATGTACCACTAGTCCTCTGGGTCTCAACCTTAACCTCCAGATAGTTTGAGCACCTAGCTACAAACTCTACAATATCTCTCTTCATACCACTCCAACAATAGATTTCTCGCAAGTTATGGTACATCATAGTGGCTCTTGGGTGAACAAAATAGTGTGCACCATGCGCTTCTGCAAAGATTATCTACCTATACCTATCAACGTAAGGCACACATAACCTACCTTGACATTGAAACACACTATTCCCCCTCGTAAGAAAACCTCTACTTTTTGATCTCTGACTTATTCCTTCAACTTAACTAGACTGGGATCCCTATCTTGCTTTTCTTTCACTTTGGCCACCCAAGAAGACATCGAACTATTCTGAACCCATACACTACCCTCAGTTAAAACAACTAAACGAACACCTAACCTATCCAACTAATACATTACCTAAGCAAATTTCTCCTTATCTTTCACAACATGAGCAACATTACCTATAGACAACCTACTAAGGGCGCTTGCCATTACATTGGCCTTGCCCGGATGATACAACATTCTCATATCATAATCTTTAAACAATTCTAACCACCTTCTCTAACCAAGATTTAAATCTTTCTACAAAAACACATACTGCAAACTTTTGTGATCTGTGAACATAATAACATGAACCCCATAAAAATAATGCCTCCAAATCTTTAAGGCAAACACAACAATTGTCTAATAAAGATCATGGGTAGGATAATTCTTTTCATGGGGTTTAAGATTCCTAGAGGCATAGGCTATGACCTTACCTCTCTACATCAAAACACAATCCAAGACAACTCTAGAAGAATCACAGTAAATACCAAACCCATCTAAACCATCGGGCAAGGTCAAAACTGAGGCTGAGGTGAGTCAAGTCTTTAACTCCTGAAAAATCTTCTCATAAGAATATGACCACTAAAACTTGACTTTCTTCTGGGTCAATCTAGACGTGGGGGACTTAATAGATGAAAAATCTTAAACAAACTATCGGCAATAACTGGACAAACCTAAAAAACTCCTGATATTAGATGGAGAAATAGGTCTAGGCCAGTTTTTTACTACTTTGGTCTTTTAAGGGTCAACTCTAATTCCATCATCAAAAATAATATGGCCAAGGAAAGCTAGTGATCTTAGCCAAAATTGGCACTTACTGAGTTTGGTGAATAACTGATAGGCTCTAAGAGTCTTCAATATAATTTTGAGGTAGGCTGCATGATCATTTTCACTATAGGAGTAGACAAAAATATCATCAATGAAGACTATGACAAACATGTCCAAGTACTGCTTGAACACTTAGTTCATCAAGTCCACGAATGTTGTTGGAGCGTTCGTTAGTCCAAAGTATATATTAGAAACTCGAAGTGACCATATCGGGTTCTCAAAGATATTTTTTGAATGTCACATTCTCTAATTCTGAGCTGACGATAGCCAGATCTAAGGTCTATCTTAGAGAAATAATTGGCGCCCTGGAGTTGGTCAAAAAAGTCATCAATTCTAGGGAGTGGATACTTATTCTTGATTATGACTTTGTTCAGCTGATAGAGAGCCCCATGTGAAAACACTGGGTCTAATGAATCCCTTCTGTATGACAAATTTCAGCTATTCTTTCAACTCTCTCAGCTCAATTGGAGCCATTTTGTAGGGCAGAACCGAGATAGGCTGGGTATCTAGAAGAAGGTCTATTTTGAAGTGAATTTTTCTTTCGGGAGGAACCCCGAAAAGGACTTTGGGGAACACATATGGAAATTCCCTCACTACTGAAACTAATGCATAGAAAGTCTCAAAGTTAGAGTCTTTGACTTGAACAAGATGGCAAACACACCCCTTGGATATCATTTTTCTCACTCTAAGGTATGAAACAAGCCGACCCCTAAGCACTAAAGTACTACCCTTTAATTCAATCACTAGTTCATCTGGAAACTGAAACTGAATGGCTCTATTTCTATAGTAAACTGAAGCATAGCAAAAGTGGAGATAATCCATACAGAGAATGACATCAAAATTAGTCATCTATAACTCCACAAGATTAACTAAAGTGATTTTCTGGGATATTATAATCGAACAGCTCTTGTATACCTGCCTGGCTACATAGAGGCACCAACTAGGGTAGACACTGGGAGGGGTTTAGCTAAAGTTTTAGGACTGACTCCAAAGTTGATAGTTATATAAAGGGTTACAAAATAGAGTGAAGCCTCGAGATCTAACAGAGCATAAAGATGTAAATGAAAGACTTGTAACGTACCCGTAACCACATCAGGAGAACTTTCTTGATCATGATGGGACTGGAGGGCATATAATCTATTGTGGCACTAACCATTGGTGACACAAGAAGTGGCTCCCTGCTAAGTTGGGCAACCTGTTGATGCTGCTGAAGAGTTAGCCTAACCCTGTTGGCGATCATTCCTACCTTTCCACATACTATTAGATGCTCTCTCATCTTGTGGAATGGCTTTCCATATCTAAAACATACATCATTTCCATCCCTACACACACCTTGATAATTTTTACCACACTTCTCGAAAAGTGGATTAGTCCTACCACTGTTTACACTTCCCTGAGTTTGAGGGCTTGGCGCCCTATCCTTGTTACCATTTTAAAACATTAGCACTGGAGCACTAACTAAGGATGGAACTAGAGTAGAAAATGTCTGATAGAAATAATGATGGTTACCACCTTTCGACCTCAGCTGAGCAAAGTTAAAACTACCTGTCCTAGCCCTCTTATTCTTTTTTTATTTCTCCTTAACATTTTGTTCCTTAATCTGTTGAGCATGGACCATCAACCTAGACATTTCATCTCCTTAATCAACATCGCAGCCCTACACTCTTTGATCACTCTACCAGCTAAACCAGAGACAAACATATTCATGCAAGACCTATTATCAAATACCATATGAGGAGCACACCTTGAAACTGAGTAAACTTAAATGAATACTCATTTACACTCATACTACCCTACTTCAAATTAATAAACTCTAGTACCTTATCTTTTCTTAACTCTAAAGGGAAGAATATATGTAAAAAGGTTGTAGCAAACTCCGCCCATTCTACAGGCCCTATATATGTTCCTCTATTCCCCTTTCACTGCTTAAACCAAGTGTGATCTATATCCTGCAATTGGTAAGCATCCAACTCTGCACTCTTACTAGAAGTCATGCCTATAATATCTATTACCTTCTGAACCATGTTAAGGAACTCCTGTGGATCATCATCAGACTTGGATCCCAAAAATAAAGGAACATTTAATCGGGTGAATCCCAAATCCTGGCTATCGCAGTGTTAGCCACTGGATTGGTTAGGATAGTAGCTGGCTAATTGTTTTGAGTTGTTACTTAATGGTCTAAAGTAGTGAATGCAACTCTAAACTCGGCATCAGAGACATTTTTATTCAGGGGATCTTCCTGAACAGGAAGATGTTTGGGATGATTTTCATTTTTTCTTCTATTATTATTTCTCGGAGGCGTGTTTTGTAAATGAAAGTAAGATTGAATTAGAAAGAGAGTTTAAATAGAGCTCTTGCTATTTCACACAACATGAACACTGAAAGAAGGGATATTTTTCCTAAAGCACCTTGAAGCCTCTTGTCTATAAGTGTGGCACATTTTACACCCAAGCACAAGGCTCTACTCAACGCGGCTTTTAGACTCTCTAGGACACTGTAAAACCTTAGGATCTAATACCAAGTTTGTAACACCCTAAAAATACACCCTAGATGCCATATGGTGCTTATGGTCCTGAGATATCACAAGCTAACTGTCATTCCTCAAATCATATTGGGGCAGACTGGCACCCGTAATCGAGGAGGCCTGGGAGAACCAGCTCATAACCTTATACTTCTCATGCATACCTCTATGACAACCCAAAATTCGAACAGCATCATGTCACATATAAATGAAAATTATCACCTGTATAAACTCGAGTACACACACATATATATATACAATACTTGGCTGTTGGAGCCATCACGTCTATTAACAAAACACCACCTTGACTGTACATTAGGTCTATAAAGCCTCTAGAAAATACAAAGAGTTTAACTAAGGTCGGGACATACCCTGCCATATAACTAACTTCTATACAATACCAAAAGTGACTGGGTATGACACAGAAAGCCTCGAAGCAAACTAAAGCTCAACAAAAACAGCTGGATATCCTGGCTCCTACTTGTATGGTGTATGAGATGAGGTACCTGTGCCTACAACATTAAATGCAGGTCCCCCATGGGAGATGTCAGTACGAAATATGTACTGAGTATGTAAAGTTGTAGATAATCACATATAATATAGGAGCTCAATAGAAATCAGAAACAAGTGAATAAATCATAATAGGAGTGGACCACACTTACTAGAACTATTAACAACCTGAACATTGTATTTAATCAATCACTTTACCTTCGTTCTTATCATCTTTGTAATCATTACTGTACTATACTGTGACCATTAGGCTGCCTACAGTACATATCAACTGGGATCGACCCATGATAGGCTTATGCCCTTGGGATACCACCCATAAACACATGATTTGGGATCGACCCATGATAGGCTTATGCCCCTGGGATACCACCCGATAAGAGAGAACTTCCACCACTTAGTTCAATTAATCTTTGAGATTGTTATTTCGGTCTCCACCGCATTTTTGATACTTTGAAACAATGATACATCAATAAGAGACATATAAATAGACCATCAATGCAATAACAATGAATTAAGAACTAATCGGCACATCAATAAAGTGTTTTGGAGTCATCAATGCCATAACAATGAAGTAGGAACTTATTGGTATATCAATGAAATGTTTTGGAGTCATTAATAGCACATGGATCTTGTTTGAATAACCGGATACCTTCTGACATTCATTAGTGCAATAAATATGTAAGATTTGGAAAACAAGTAAGTATTGGAATGTCTTGACATCTTGTAGGATGGAAATAAGTTCATTGGTAACGTAGGCATCATACAAAAGCATTATGGATCACATGTTACTGAATAACTTTGGAAACTTTCTTAATAGAAAAATTGTTCACGTTTATGCCAAAGATATGATATAGAGTATGCTTTACATACCTGACTATCAACCTTCAATACTAGTCCCAAATGGACTTCCCAGCTTTTCGGATTACTTATCTACAATGAACATACATAGCAATCTAGTATTAGCAACCAAACATCACAATTCAATTATTTGAATTCAACAAACTAGTGGTTAAGTAGTAAGACTTAATTACACCATAAAGGGTGTCTCTTTAACCCTCTTATACTCCAATTACATTCACATGCCATGCATATTCATACAACATCCTCCAATATCAAGTTTGGATTCATTTATCCTTCCAACCAATACATTAAACCAAATTGAGCCATAGACATAAATAATCATCAATTCAATAGTATATCACCATATCCACCTTCCATAACTCAATTACCATATCCACCTTCCATAACTCAATTACCATATCGACCTTCCACAATTTAATACAACCAAACCATGCAAAATAGTCCATAACCCTATTTCCATCACCTTTCAATAACAACCAATACATATAATCCTCTATCACACATATACATATGGAAAAGAACAAAGGCAAACAATATTCATACTTTAGAATTCACCTCTTGATTATGCAATCCTGTTTGCTCAAATAATAGGTGCCGTTCGAAGCTCTCGAGATAACAAACGCAGTTATCGGATTACTTTGGAATTTCTACGGTCACTCAAAAGTAATTTAAAGGTCAAATTTGGCTAGGGTTTGTTCTTTCGCAATGATTGATGATGAAAATGATATTTTGAACTCATATACATGTATATATACACATATTCCTATCCTTAATATAATAGGAAATGACCAAAATACCTTTAAAATTTAAATAATGTCAAATTTGTCCTTTGGTGGACTGTTTTGATAAGCTAAAGTAGATCGACCATAACTCTTTTCTCCGTTGTCGGATTTGGGTGAAATTGGTATCATTGGAAGGATAATTAAAAGGAATTTAATTTCATATAAAGTAGGCCAACCAGTTCATCCTGTACAAGGAGTTATGGTCGTTTGAAGTTGACCCTAAAAATCTATTTTGATAGGCTGAAGTAAAACGAGTATAAATCCTTACTCAGAAGTTGGATTTCGATGAAACCAATTGAATTGGAAAGAATACTCAAATATATTTCTTTTCATAGGTCCCAGCTCTCCCAGTTCATTATATTAAGGGAGTTATGATCGTTCAAAGTTGACCCAAAAATTCGGCTGGCCTCAGTAGTTTGTGTGTAGGAAATTTTTCTACACATTTACTATTCCCATATATCCCAGCCACCATTTTATAGTTTCGAACGTGCTCGATTATATCCGAAACCTATCCATTTTTGGAAATATTTATATCGTTGGAAAACTTATTCAATAATCTTTGCATGGAACCATCGACGGGCAAATTTCGGTATAAATAAAATAAAAAAATTAATTCCATATAAATAAGACCAATACACGTACTTGAATACGACAATACAAGTACTTGAATACGGGGTGTTACATCCTTCCCCCCTTTAGGACATTCATCCTTGAATGTTAGCATAGTTATTCAACCGAAACAAGTTCAAGTCCATCATTAATATTCACATTATCACATAAATACTATGCATATATAAAAAAAACTTGTTAATGTTCTAACTCCGTTTCTTGAACTTTTTAATTTGGTTTTGACTTAGGTCCCATTAAGAATCCCTATGAATTGTATCCCTAAGTTTTACTCTGGACAGCAACTCAAGAACCATTGACTGATACCTTACTACTAGGGTTACATAACCTGTCAAGAAACCCTATGACTCATAGAGTTATGTCGTAGTCAAGGCAGTGAGGATAAAATTTTCCTAAATTTTCAAGGACCAAAAACTCGGGCTATACATTAACCTCCGTGGATCATTGACATCGTGGACCAATACTGCCTCGAGGTCCTAAAATGTCCCTGAACCCTTTCCAAAAATTCTGAAACCTACCCCCGAACACCCTTTTAACATCCCTAAACACAATTTAATTGAAAAATTAATATTTCAAACACAGAGAGGTCAAAAATAAAATGATGAAAATTTTAAGGGTCTTACACTCATCATAAGAAATGTGTTCCTTTATATTAGATGAGTTAAATATATGATGCACGATTAAGATAGGAATATACCTAATTTACCCCATTTGGCCAAATACGGGATAAAATACACTAATTTATAAGGGTGGTGAAAAACCAGGGTCCTTTAGCTTTGTGGGCGTATTACTCATAACCACAAAATTGTACTCTTTTACAAGTTCTACAGTTGCAATATCACTAAGCCTTTTTTTATTTGTCACCATATCCTTCAGGAACTTAGCATATTTGGGCATTCTCTGCAAAGTATCTTGCAATGAAAGGTTAATGTAAAGTTCTCTGAATGTTTAAAAAACTTTTTAAAACAAGTATTCTACTTGGCTTTCTTAATCTTTTGAATGAATGATGGTGGAAGTCTATTTTGAGATTACTCAACCAACTTTATATTCAAATACTCAGAATTCCTATTTTTGTTAGATTTTTTTGTATTCAACTTGCTTTTCTGTGTTCTTACATGTGATAAACTCTACTTGCACCTCATTATTATTCTTTGGACACATCAATCAAATCTTTATCACTTCTCAAGGTGATTGCCATAATTTGCTTTAGATTTTACTATGGATCACAAGGCAAACCCCCTTAAGGTCTTGTGTTTTGTGCCTGAGCTAGATTTCTTATCTGTGTTTCTAAATTCTTCTGAGCCATTGGTTGATTTTTTTATCACTATAGCTATTTGTTCTTGGTTGGCCAGAATACTTTTCAAAGTCTCTTCTATATTGCTGGCCAAAGTGTTGTTCTGAATACCTTATTGATAGTAAAATTATTGAGCTTAGATCTAATTATTGCTCCAAGAGTAATTGGATTGACTCTGCCAGTTAAGATTATGTAACTCCCTAGATACACCCTACCACACAGTGCTTACGACCCTGAGAGACCACAAGCTAACCCAGAAGCTGGTACCTGTTGTGAGTACTAAACAAAATAGATAATAAAATAACACGTATGGAATTTAACTAAAAATACAAGAAGGTTTTAAATACTAAAACATGCGATTAAAATCATAGTTCTAAAAGCATCTAAAAATAATACCGAGCAGATTGATAATAACAATTGGTAAACTAACTAAATGTTTGAATCATCTAAAAAGCCTCTAACTAACTAGGGAGTTGATGGGATAAGACCCCAACTAACTCCAACTGACAACTGAGCTGAAAATCTGAGATAAACATAAACGACCCTTAATATGTGAGGACTCATCACTGCTACTGTTGCTGATGTGCTGGAATGTCTATGTACAGTCGGGAACCTGAGCATCTAAACCTATGATATAAGACATCATTGCATAAGAAATGAGTATGCAGTCAGTACTTTGAATGTACTGGTATATGAGATGAATTTAGGCTAAATGTATGGGTTATATGCATGAGATAATAACTGACTTAATACTATGAGATAAGTGAGTATGAATGCATATAAAAGTTGTAAAATTTGAGAATGCATGACCAAGTATAAGACTTGATTCTGATATAGTATTTAAACTGAAATACATATACTGAATAACTAATAGTTGTATTCTTTCTTCAAGAAAACCTAAAACTGAACTCTATACTGAATATTGAGCTAGCTTTAACCAACATTCCCCAATGAGTAATCAGGGTCCAACCTGTAACCCCAGTAGGAAGGGCGTCAGTACCATACCACGGGTACTAATATTGGCTGTGTGGATCCACTAATCTGATATCTCGAAGGACGAGGGTGTTATGCCTAACTGACAGGAGACCTCTCAAAGTCTATGATGGCATCGTAGGTCTGGAATATAGGGACTGCTACTAACGTCTCATGCCTACTGAAAGGGGAGACAAGTGCCTCATTCCTACTGATAGTGGAGATGATATCCATATGTTTATTCGGTGCTAAGTTTTACTCCAAATTGAAAGACACTAATTACTGGACTGAACTAAGCTTAATTGGACTCACAACTGACCATATTACTAACTGAATGATATTTCTCATGGTATAACTAAAATCATTCTGTAGATGCTAAAAAATAGGTAAATAGCTAAATTTTGGGTATTCATAACCCCTCAGAGTCACTAACAATAATAATAGGAACATACTGAAGCTTCAAAAACATAATAAGTAGTCCTTGTTCAAAATCCAATCATTTAGGCATTTCATCAAACACTTGAAATTCATAGGCTTAAGTATGAGAATAGTTAAAAATGTGATTCTAACATAATTGAAATACTAAAAATCATGGATTTAGGATTTAACATGCGAACATCATTATTCAAATGTGTCGAGGACAATTTTCAACAAAAACACATGGTAAACTTAGCTCATAATACATGTAAAATCATGGCTTTAAACTTAAAAATGAATTCGTAGAATCCATAGGTGAGAAGGACCCATAAATGAACATCACATATACCTTAATTGAGCAATTCGTGAGAGTTCTTGGTGGTTTCTTGAAGCTTTGAGCTTGAATTTGAAGAGGCTAGGGTTTTCCCTAAGAGAGGATTGTTTTCTTTTGAGAGAATTGTGAATAGAATGATCAATTTTGCCTTTTCGGACCCTTAATCCAATTTTATGGACAAAATGGGTGAAGAGAAAAGACCCAAATTCCCTTGGAAAAATGTTATTGAAAGCTGGAATTTAATACCGTGGGCTATAACGTGGGCACCCCCAGATGTGAAATGGAGCACGCACCATGGTCTTATCCCCGTGCTTCTATTGTTTTGGAAATAAAAACATGCCCTTACGCTCATTCAAAAATTCCAAAACTCACTCGAGATTCACCTTTGACATCCACGATCATGAATTTACTTTAAAATCGACATTCTAAGGATGGGAAGGTTGAAAATAAATTCATTTAAGTTTAAGGGGGTTTTGGAAGTAACTAAGTCCTAACACTTAGTGAAATTTTCTAACTCTTGGACCCCCTTTTACATACAATGGTAAGCTGAATTATGCTTGGATCATACTGGGTCTTACAATATCTCTTCCTTGGGAACATTCATCCTCGAATAAGACTAATTAAGCTGAGAATACTGAGAAACTGATATTACATACTGAATATGCATAACTGAAAACACAATCACATGACTGAAGCTAAAACACAATGAGTGACTAATCTGATTCATGAATGGATGCGATGAAATAAAGATGATTATATGGATGGAACTGAGAATTGAAAAGAAAAAATATATGGAGAAATGTTACCTTAAGATAAGTCTGATTTTGTGGTGAAAAGATGAGGGTATTTGGTTCACATGCCTGCTTCTACTTCTCAAGTGGCTCCCTCAACAGACTGGTTCCGCCTAAGAATTTTGACTAAGGGAACTTCCTTCTTCCTTAGTCTACAAATTTGACGATCTAGGATTTCAACTGGGATTTCTTCGTACGAAAGGCTATCCTGAACATTTGTACTTTCTAAAGGAACAACTACAGCTGGATCACTAATACATTTCCTTAATAAAGAATCATGGAATAATGGGTGAACGGATACCAAATCTACAGGCAACTCAAGCTCATTCATTACCTTCCTAAAATAACTTAAGATCCTGTAAGGACCAATATATCGAGGAATGAGTTTCCCTTTTTTCCAAATCTCTTTACTCCCTTCAAGGGAGAGATTTTCAAAAACAACAAATCCCTAACTGCAAACTCAAGATCTCATCGATGCACATCTGCATAGGATTTCTAATGACTTTAGGCTATCTTAAGCCTCTTCCTGATCAACTGAACAATCTATATCACATCAAATATCGAATCTGGTCTTATGAAAGCATCCTCAGCTACTTCAAATCAACAGATAGGAGATCTACATTTCATAAAGAGAGCCTCAAATGGAGCCTTCTGAATACTAGAGTGATAACTGTTATTGTATGCAAACTCAATCATAGGCAAGTGATCATCCCAACTACCCTTAAAGTCAATAACATAAGCTCTTAATATTTCCTCTAGGGTCTTAATGGTCTTCTCCACCTGACCATCTTTTCGAGGGTGACAAGCGGTACTGAGACAAACTTGGGTACCGAGACCCTTCTAAAAATCATACCAAAAGTGAGAGGTAAATTATGTACCTCTATCTAAAATGATAGATAATGAAACTCCAAGAAATCTAATGAACTCTCTAATATAGATCTTGGCATAGTCCTCGGATATAAAGAAAGTATGAACTGGCAAGAAATAGGCTTATTTGGTCATTCTGTCTACAATAACCCAAATCGAGTCAAGCTGATAACGCGAATGGGGCAACCCTATCATAAAATCCATGTTCACCTCTTCCCTCATCCAAGTAGGAATGCTGAACTCCTACAATGTACCACTAGTCCTCTGGTGGTCAACCTTAACCTCCTGATAGTTTGAGCACTTAGCTACAAACTCTATAATATCTCTCTTCATACCACTCCACTAATAGATTTCTCGCAAGTCATGGTACATCTTAGTGGCTCTTGGGTGAACAGAATAGTGCACACCATGCGCTTCTACAAAGATTATCTACCTATACCTATCAACGTAAGGCACACATAACCTACCTTGACATCGCAACACACTTTTCCCCCTTGTAAGAAAACCTCTACTTTTTGATCTCTGACTTATTCCTTCAACTTAACTAGACTGGGATCCCTATCTTACTTTTCTTTCACTTTGGCCACCCAAGAAGACTCTGAACTATTCTGAACCCATACAGTACCTTCAGGTAAATCAACTAAAAGAACACCTAACCTATCCAACTGATATATTTCCTAAGCTAACTTCTTCTTATCTTTCACAACATGAGCAACATTACCTATAGAAAACCTACTAAGGGCGCCTGCCATTACATTGGCCTTGCCCGGATGATACAACATCCTCATATCATAATCTTTAAACAATTCTAACCACCTTCTCTGACTATGATTTAAATCTTTCTGCAAAAACACATACTGTAAAATTTTGTGATCTGTAAACACAATAACATGAACCCCATACAAGTAATGCCTCCAAATCAGTAAGGCAAACACAATAGTTGCCTACTCAAGATCATGGGAAGGATAATTCTTTTCATGGGGTTTAAGCTGCCTAGAGGCTTAGGCTATGACCTTACCTATCTACATCAAAACACAACCTAAGCCAACTTTAGAAGAATCACAGAAAACACCAAACCTATCTAAACCATCTGGCAAGGTTAAAACTGATGCTGATGTGAGTCAAGTCTTTAACTCCTGAAAACTCTTCTCATAAGAATCTAACCACTGAAACTTGACTTTCTTCTGGGTCAATCTAGACATAGGGGACTTAATAGATGAAAAATCTTAAACAAACTATCGGCAATAACTGGACAAACCTAAAAAACTCCTGATATCAGATGTAGAAATAGGTCTAGGCCAGTTTTTCACTACTTTGGTGTTTTAAGGGTCAACTCTAATGCCATCATCAAAAATAATATGGCCAAGGAAAGCTAGTGATCTTAGCCAAAATTAGGACTTACTGAGTTTGGTGAATAACTGATAGGCTCTAAGAGTCTTCAATATAATTTTGAGGTAGGCTGCATGATCATTTTCACTATAGGAGTAGACAAAAATATCATCAATGAAGACTATGACAAACATGTCCAAGTACTGCTTGAACACTTAGTTCATCAAGTCCACGAATGTTGTTGGAGCGTTCCTTAGTCCAAAGTATATACTAGAAACTCGAAGTGACCATATCGGGTTCTCAAAGATATTTTTTGAATGTCACATTCTCTAATTCTGAGCTGACGATAGCCAGATCTGAGGTCTATCTTAGAGAAATAATTGGCGCCCTGGAGTTGGTCAAACAAGTCATCAATTCTAGCGAGTGGATACTTATTCTTGATAATGACTTTGTTCAGCTGATAGAGAGCCCCATGGGAAAACACTGGGTCTAATAAATCCCTTCTGTATGATATATTTCAGCTATTCTTTCAACTCTCTCAACTTAATTGGAGCCATTTTGTAGGGTAGAATCGAGATAGGCTGGGTATCTGGAAGAAGGTCTATTTTGAAGTGAATTTTTCTTTCGGGAGGAACCCCGAAAAGGACTTTGGGGAACAATATGGAAATTCCCTCACTACTGAAACTAACGCGTAGAGAGTCTCAAAGTTAGAGTCTTTGACTTGAACAAGATGGCAAACACACCCTTTGGATATCATTTTTCTCACTCTAAGGTATGAAACAAGCTGACCCCTAAGCACTAAAGTAATACCCTTCAATTCATTCAGTAGTTCATCTGGAAACTGAAATTGAATGGCTCTATTTCTATAGTAAACTGAAGCATAGCATAAGTGGAGACAATCCATACTGAGAATGACATCAAAATTAGTCATCTCTAATTCCACAAGATTAACTAAAGTGATTTTCTAGGATATTATGATCGAACAGCTCTTATATACCTGCCTGGATACAATAGAGGCACCAACTAGGGTAGACACTGAGAGGGGTTTAGCTAAAGTTTTTGGAATAACTCTAAAGTTAAAAGGTATATAAAGGGTTACAAAAGAGAGTGAAGCCCCGAGATCTAACAAAGCATAAAGATGTAAATGAAAGACCTGTAACGTACTCGTAAACACATCAGGAGAACTGTCTTGATCATGACAGCATTGGAGGGCATAAAATATATTTTAGCACTAACCATTGGTGACACTAGAAGTGGCTCTCTGCTAAGTTGGGCGACCTGCTGGTGCTGTTGAAGAGTTAGCCTAACCCTGCTGGCGATCATTCCTACCTTTCGACATACCTCTTTGTTGCTCTCTCATCTTATGGACTGGCTTTCCATATCCAAAACATACATCATTTTCGTCCCTACACACACCTTGATGATTTTTACCACACTTCTGGCAAAGTGGATTAGTCCTACCGCTGTTTACACTACCCTGAGTCTGAGGGCTTTGCACCCTATCCTGGTTACCATTTTCAAACATTAGCACTAGAGCACTAACTAAGGATGGAACTAGGGTAGAAAATGTCTGATAGAAATAAGTATGGTTACCACCTTTTGACCTCAGCTGAGCAAAGTTGAAACTACCTGTCCTAGCCCTCTTATTCTTTCTTTATTTCTCCTTAACATTTTGTTCCTTAATCTGTTGAGCATGGACCATCAACCTAGACAATTTCATCTCCTTAATCAACATCGCAACCCTACACTCTTTGATCATTCTACCAGCTAAACCAGAGACAAACATATTTATCCAACACCTGTTATCAAATACCATATGAGGAGCATACCTTAAAACTGAGTAAACTTAAATGAATACTCATTTACACTCATATTACCCTGCTTCAAATTAATAAACTCTAGTACCTTATCTTTTATTAACTCCGAAGGGAAGAATCTATCTAAAAAGGTTATAGCAAACTCCTTCCAATCTACAGGCCCTATATATGTTCCTCTATTCCCCTTTCACTGCTTAAACCAAGTGTGATCTACATCCTGCAATTGGTAAGCAGCCAACTCTGCACTCTTACTAGAAGTCATGCCTATAATATCTATTACCTTCTGAACCATGTTAAGGAACTCCTGTAAATCATCATCAGACTTAGATCCTAAATACAAAGGAACATTTAATCGGGTTAATCCCAAATCCTGGTTGTCACAATATTAGCCACTGGATTGGTTAGGATAGCAGCTGGCTAATTGTTTTGAGTTGTTACTTAATGTGCTAAAGTAGTGAATACAACTCTAAACTCGGCATGAGAGACATTCTTATTCAGGGGATCTTCCTGAACGGGCGGAGGTTTGGACTGATTTTCGTTTCTTCTTCTATTATTATTTCTGGGAGGCGTATTTTGTAAATGAAAGTAAGATTGAATTAGAAAGAGAGTTTAAATCGAGCTCATGCTATTTCACACAACATAAACATTGAAAGAAGGGATATTTTTCCTAAAGCGCCTTGAATCCTCTTGTCTATAAGTGCGGCGCATTTTACACCCAAGCACAAGGCTCTACTCAACGCGGCTTTTAGACTCTCTAGGACACTGTAAAACCTTAGGCTCTAATACCAAGTTTGTAACACCCTAAAAATATACCCAAGACGCCACATAGTGCTTATGGTCCCAAGAGATCACAAGCTAACTATCATGCCTCAAATCCTATTGGGGCGGATTGGCACCTGTAACCGAGGAGGCCCAGGAGAACCAGCTCATAACCTTATACTTCCCATACATACCTCTATGACAACCCGAAATTCGGGCAGCATTATGTCGCATATAAAAGGAAATAATCACCTGTATAAGCTCGAGAACACATATATATGTATATACAATACTTGGCTATTAGAGCCATCACATCTATTAACAAAACACCACCTTGACTGTACATTAGGTCTACAAAGCCTCTAGATAATACACAGAGTTTAACTAAGGTCGGAACACACCGCGCTATATAATTAACTTCTATACAATACCAAAAGTGACTGGGTATGACACGGAAAGCCCCAAAGCAAATTGGAGCTCACCAAAAGCAGCTGGATATCCTGGATCCTACTTGTAAGGTGTGTGAGTTGAGGTACCTGTGCCTGCAGCATGAAATGCAGGTCCCCCATGGGGGACGTCTGTACGAAATATGTACTGAGTATGTAAAGTTGTAGACAATCACATATGATATAGGAGCTCAATAAAAATTAGAAACAAATGAATAAATCGTAATAGCAGTGGACCACACTTACTAGAACTTGTGACAACCTGCACATTGTATTTATTCAATCACTTTACCTTCTTTCTTATCATCTTTGTAATCATTACTGTATTGTACTGTGACCATTAGGCTGCCTCCAGTACATATCAACTGGGATCCACCCATGATAGGCTTATGCCCCTGGGATATCACCCATAAACATATAAACAGGGATCGACCCATGATAGGCTTATGCCCCTGGGATACCACCCGATAAGAGAGAACTTCCATCACTTAGTCCATTTAATATTTGATATTGTATTTCAGTCGCCACCGAATTTTTGATATTTTGAAACAATTATACATCAATAAGAGACATATAAATAGACCATCAATGCAACAACAATGAAGTAAGAACTCATTGGCACATCAATGAAGTGTTTTAGAGTCATCAATGCCATAATAATGAAGTAGGAACTTATTGGTATATCAATGAAATGTTTTGGAGTCATTAATAACACATGGATCTTGTTTGAGTAACCAGATACCTTCTGAAATTCATTAGTGCAATAAACATGTAAGATTTGGAAAACAAGTATTGGAATATCTTGAAATCTTTTAGGGTGGAAACAAGTTCATTGGTAACGTAGGACATCATACAAAACCATTATGGATCACATGTTACTGAATAACTTTGGAAACTGTCTCAACAGAACAATTGTTCCCTTTCATGCCAAAGATATGGTATAGAGTATGCTTTACCTACCTGACTGTCAACCTTCAATACTAGTCCTAAATGGACTTCCTATCTTTTCGGATTACTTATCTACAATGAACATATATAACAAACTAGTATTAACAACCAAACGTCACAATTCCATTATTTGAATTCAACAAACTAGTGGTTAAGTAGTAAGCCTTAATTACACCATAAAGGGTGTCACTTTAACCCTCTTATACTCCAATTGCATTCACATGCCATGCATATTCATACAACATCCTCCAATATCAAGTTTGGATTCATTTATCATTCCAACCAATCCGTTAAACCAAATTGAGCCATAGACATAAATAATCATCAATTCAATAGTATATCTCCATATCTACCTTCCATAACTCAATTACCATATCCAATTTCCATAACTCAATTACCATATCCACATTCCACAATTCAATACAACCAAACCATGCAAAATAGTCCATAACCCTATTTCCATCACCTTTCAATAACAACCAATACATATAATCCTCTATCACACATATACATATGGAAAAGAACAAAGGAAAACAATATTCATACCTTAGAATTCACCTTTTGATTATGCACTACTTTTTGCACAAATAATAGGTGCCGTTCGAAGCTCCTGAGAAGACAAACGCAGTTATTGGATTACTTTGGAATTTCTACAGTTGAATCAAAAGTAATTTAAAGATCAATTTGGCTAGGGTTTGTTCTTCCTCAATGATTGATGATGAAAACGAGTTTTTGAACTCATATACATGTATATATATACATATTCCCGTCCATAATATAATAGGAAATGACCAAAATGCCTTTCAAATTTAAATAATGTCAAATCTGTCCTTTGATAGACTGTTTGATAAGCTAAAGTAGATCGACCATAACTCTTTTCTCCAATATCGGATTTGGGTAAAATTGATATCGTTGGAAGGATAGTTCAAAGGTCTTTCATTTTATATAAAGTAGGCCACCTAGTTTGTCCTGTACAAGGAGTTAATGGTCATTTAAAGTTGACCCTAAAAATCTGTTTTGGTAGGCTGAAGTAAAGCGAGTATAACTCCTTACCCAGACGTTGGATTTGGATGAAACCAATTGCATTGGAAAGAATACTCAAAGATCTTTCTTTTCATAGGTTGCATCTCTCCCAGTTTATTATATTAAGGGTGTTTTGATCGTTTGAAGTTGACCCAAAATTTAGCTGGCCTTAGTAGTTTGTGTGCTGGAAATTTTCATGCACATTTACTATTCCCAAATATCTCGACCACCATTTTATTGTTTCGAACGTGCTCGATTATATCCGAAACCTATCCATTTTTGAAATCTTTATATCATTGGAAAGCTTATTCAATAACCTTCGCATGGAACCATCGACGGGAAAATTCCGGTATAAATAAAATAAAAAAAATTAATTCCATATAAATAAGACCAATACACGTACTTGAATACGCCAATACACGTACTTGAATACGGGGTGTTACACTAACCCATGAGCTGGTACCTTCCATGAGCACTGAACAAAATAGATAATAAAATAACATGTGCAAAATTTAACTAAAAATGCCAAAAGATTTTAAATACTCAAACATGCAATTATAATCATAGTACTGAAAGTGACTGAAAACAATACTGAGAACACTGATAATAACAATTGGTAAACTGAGTAACTGTCTGAAATAGTTTGAAAACCCTTTAACTGACTGAGAAGTTGATGGTACAAGCCCCAAACTAACTTCAATTGACTACTGGCCTTAAAAACTGAGATAAAAATAAATGACCATCGATATATTAGGACTCACCACTACTACTATTGTTGATGCACTGGAATGTATAGTACGTTCGGGAACCTATGCATTCGAAATGAGTATGCATTTAGTACGTTGAATGTAATGGTATATGAGATTAGGTTTGGCTGAAATGTATGGGTTATATGCATGAGATAATATCTAAATTAATAACATGAGATAACTGAGTATGAATGCATAAATGTTGTAAAATCTGAGAAAGAATGACAAAGCATAAACATGATTCTGATATGTTCTGTAAACTTAAATACTAAAATAATGATACTGAATAACTGATAGTTGTATGCTATGGTCAAGCAAACCTAGAACTAAACTCTGTACTGAATACTAAAATGAGACTATTGGAGCTATCTATAACCAACATACCCCCAACGTACTATAAAGGTCCAACTTGTAACCCCAGTTGGAAGGGCATCAGTTCCATGTCACGGGAACTAATATTGCCTATGTGGATCCACTAATCTGATATCCCAAAGGACAAGGGTTTAATACCTCAAACTTTTCCTAGCTTAGATTTGTCCCTAGATTGTTAAGGGAGAGCTTCCAAAGTGAATATGAATTATTTCGTATGGAATTCTTTAGATTTAGAGTTCCCATGGTGTGGAGAATTGAATAATATTTCCATCGATATTAAATTCTCCCAATTCCGACACTCGATGAAGGAGTTATGACGACTTTAAGTTGAAAGTATGCCATCTGGGCAGTTACTACATCGCAGAGATGGTTAAATTCATAATTGTAATTTTCCAGTGGACCTCCATGATATTGGTGCATCGCAGAGAGGTCTATTTTCCCATTTGTCAATTTTCAGTAGTCCAATGCTATAGTGGCACATTGCACCAAAGGCCAAAATGGCATTCCTATAGGTCATCGCGATGGTGGCGTGTTGCGTTGAAGTTTCAGGTCCCAATTGACAAAATCTAGTAGGATAACACAATAGCTCCATATCGCGGAGGTCCCCAATTTATCAGTCATTAATTTCCAGTGAGCCACCAGAATAGTGGTGCGTCGTGGTGGACCATTAAATTGGGACCCAGATACTTTTTTCCAGCTTCATTTAGGTGTTTTAAAAGGGTATTTTAGACAGATACCAAGCCCCCCAATACATCCAAAACACAAGATTAATCATATCCTAAGCCTATTATGCTCATTATTCATCATCCTCTTTAAAAGCGAAACACTATAAACCAAGAGCTTTTTCAACAAGAAATCAAAATCCTCCATAGATTTTCCAAGAAAGTTCCAAACTAAGGATTTCAAAAGTAAGAACATCAAGAACCCATCATCAAGAACTCAATAGGAATCCAAGATTCAGGGTTTCTTCATCTAAGTATCAATTAAGGTATGTAGGAGTTTTCAACAAGGATCTCCTTTCATCCTTGTATCAAAAATAAGTTTTCAATTACAAATTTACATGAAATTGACTGAAATTGCATAAGATTTGAATAAGGGTTCATACCCATTATTAATATTTGCAAAGATTATGAGTTTTAAGATACTTTGAAGTTGAATTGCATGTTTATTTACATATTTTCATGCTTATTGCAGAAATTTCCAAATTTTGAGATGAATCATCATTGTTTTATTATCAGCATGATTACTATGATATTTTGACATGAGTTTGATACATGGATTTCTAAGCCCAAGTTTATATGTTGAGATTTTGAGAAAAATGATTCTTTAAGCATCTTATGAGCTGATTATATAAGATTTACAATAAAGTTTTGATCTTTTGATACTCAGATTAGTTTTGGAACCCACTTTACAGATTTATTATAAATTTCAAAAAGTAAAATATCTTCATTTACAGATTGATTCAGATAAATGCATAACTGGTTTCATAATAAACCCTTATGCGAGTTTTAAAGTGGACATCCAATGAGATGAGCATATCAAATTATAGTTTGGGGAATTATTCTATCCATTCAAATTTTGTAGTTTATTAGTTTACAAGTTTTTAGCATTTCCTTTCAGACAGTTCGAGTTAGCTGGGGGTTTGTCCCAGTGACTCACTGCTTATAGTAGTAGAGGCTTGTCAGACTACTAGTTTTGATGCAGATTATTTAGTTTTGATGTTTCAAATGTTATGTTCAGATTATTCTTAGATATTACAAACAATTTCTGCATTCTAGCATGACTTTTATGTCTATATTTTCATTATTATAACATTCAGGCTCATTAGTATTAAGACAGGGTTTGCTTAAGGATAGTCATAGTATTGAGCACTGTATAACATCTCGAGATCATATTTTGAGTTGTTACAAACTTGGTAATAAAGCCTAAGGTTTTTAAGAGTCCCAGGAAGTTAGACAAGCCGCGTTACGTAGAGTCTTTGTCATGGGTGTGAAGTGCACCACATTTATGAACAAGAGTCTATGGAATGGTCTTAGGAAATCATCTTTTTTGTTCATGATCTATCGTGCTTATAGTATCTCTATCTACTTTTAACTCATACTTTCACGTGATATTTGATCATGCCTCCTCATCGAGCTAATGCTTGCATAAATGATAACCAACCACCTCAGCCTGCAGATCCTTTGAATAAGAATGTATCACATATAGAGTTTTGGGCTACCTTTCAGGTGCTAATCCAATCTATGACAGCTAATTTTCAGGGCAACCATTATGCTGCAGTCCTCTCTCAGCAAGATGGGGACCTAGCCACAGCTAGAATTCAAGATTTTATGAGAATAAACCCACCAGAGTTCTTTAGGTCAAAGGTAGGTGAGGATCCATAGTTGTATCTTGATGAGGTAAATAAGACCACCTAGATTATGTATGTTTCTAAAGAGTAGAGTGTAGAACTGGCATCCTATAGGCTGAAGGATGTTGCATATGACTGGGTAGTGATGTCGAAGAAAAGTCGAGGGGAGAATGCAACTCCCATGACTTGGTAGATATTTCAGGATATATTTTTGGATAATTTCTTCCCACATGAGATGAGAAAATCTAAGATACAAGAGTTCATAAACTTTAGGTAGGGCTCCATGATGGTCAAGGAGTATTGCCTCAAGTTCAATCATTTGTCTAAGTATGCCTCTGATCAGATGGCTGACCCTAGGTCAAGCATGAGTAAGTTCATAACTAGAGTATCTAGATTAGTGGTCAAAGAGTGTAGAACTACCATGCTTATTGTGGACATATATCTTGCTAGATTGTTAATACATGCTCAGTAGATTGAGGTAGAAAAGTTGAAGGTAAGTGGGAGGGAAAATAAGAAGGCTAGAATAGGGAAGTTTGATTATGGTCAGACTAGGTCTGAAGGAGGGAATCATCCATAATTTTAGAATTGTTCATCATTGCCTGCACCTTCTTCATCTAGTGATTCCACTTCTAGAGGTAGACCAGAGCTGTGGGGTAAGTCTTCTATGTCCAGATCTCTGAACAGTAGAAGTGGAGGCCTCATTATCCTCTTTATGCTAAGTGTGCTAGGAATCATCCTGGTGAATGCTTGGCTGGACAAAAGGGTTGTTTTGGTTGTGGAAAGTTGGGTCACAAAATTAAATATTGTCCTCATGCTAAGTAGGGAAACAGAGATGACCATCCTCAGACTCAGGTAACTAGTGCACCAGTTTCTTTAGGACGCCCAGTTCCTCCTCAGGGCGCATCATCTAGTACCAGTAGAGGTCAGCGCTAGAATTGGTTCTATGCTTTACCATCCCACCAAGAGCAGAAAGATTCACTAGATGTTGTTACTAGTATGCTTCGTGTCTTTTATCTTAATTTTTATGTGTTGTTAGACCCTAGGTCGAGTTTCTCTTATGTGACCCCACTAGTTGTAGTAAATTTTGAGATAAATTCTAAAAAGATCCCTGAGCTTTTCTTAGTTTATACTCTATTAGGTGAGTCAGTTATCGCTAAACAAATCTATAAAAAATGTCCTATTACTGTCCTTCATAAAGTCATGTTCGTAGATTTAATAGAGTTAGACATGTTTGATTTTGATCTTATTCTTGGTATGGATTGGCTTCATTCCTGTTATACCTCTATAGATTGGCGTACCCGTGTGGTGAAGTTTTAGTTCCCAGATAAGCCAGTCTTTGAGTGATCAAGTAATTCAGTGTCCCCCCAAAGCCATTTTATATCTCATCTTAAAGCCAGAAAGTTGATCTCTAAAGGATGTATTTATCATCTTGTTTGAGTTAAAGACACTAAGTCTGAGACTTCAATATGTAGTCAGCCAATGTATTCAATGAGTTTCTTGAGGTTTTTTCAGAAGAACTTCTGGGGGTATGTCTCGATAGAGAGATAGAATTCAGTATTGACCTTTTTCTTGATACTCGGCCTATTTCTATCCCTCCATACCATATGGCTCCCGCAGATCTTAAGGATTTGAAAGGGAAACTAAAAGATCTCCTAGATAAAGGTTTCATAAGGCCTAGTGTTTCTCCGTGGGGCGCTCCCGTCCTATTCGTGCAAAAGAAAGATGGTTCATTGTGTATGTGCATTGACTATCGTCAACTAAATAAGGTCATAGTCAAGAACAAATATCCTCTTCCTAGAATTAATGACTTGTTTGATCAATTACAAAGTGCAAGTTATTTCTCCAAAATAGACCTTAGGTCCGGCTATCATTAGCTTAAAGTAAGGGAATGTGATATTTCAAAGACAATTTTCAGAACCCGTTATGGTCATTTTGAGTTTCTAGTCATGTCCTTCGGGGTAACCATTGCCCTAGCAGCCTTCATGGACTTGATGAAAAGAGTGTTCAAATTGTATCTGGGCATGTTTGTTATAGTATTTATAGATGATATCCTTTTCTACTCTCGAAGTGAGGATGATCATGCAGACCATCTTAGAATTGTATTGAAAACTCTCAGAGATCACCAGTTGTTCGCCAAGTTCAGCAAGTGAGAATTTTGGAGAACCCCACATTGGCAGGAGCGTCATACTCTTGCTTGAGAGTACAACCTAAATTTAGTGATCACAATCTCATACTCAGCCTATGGCCCATAATTATCAATATCAATCCTACGGTGGCATGTAGTTTTGAGGAAATACCACATTTATCGCTCGGTGCTAAATACTACTCCCAGACACAAGCTCAGAACGCGTTAGGAAATCCACCACAAACATCACAAGGGTCTATCATGAAGATCAAATCAAATCTCTTTCTCATTTATCAAATCATAATCAATTTGTGGATTCCTAACTCGACTCAAATCAAATCAATCTTTCTTAATAACAAAATGTATCAATTCATTAAATCATGGCAACATCAATAACCTTGAAGAAATATCAAGACTCATTGTAACAACTCAATCTCATGAATCAATATACTCAATAATCCAATTTGTCATAAGGAATCTTAAAGCTTGACACATATCTTGAAAGCACTTGGAATATAAAATCATGGTAGAAATATGAAATTCACAATATTAAATATCAAGTATAACTTGGGAATAGCAAAATAATCATGTATAACAAAGATTGAAAAATTTATATTCTCATAATCTCACGACGAAGTAATTTGGGTATAAACCCACTTGCAAAATCATATAAATCCATGATAGAAATCAAAGCTTTGGGCACAAAAACGAAAGAATTGCTCTTGTTCAAAATCCCACGTACCTTAATCTTTGAAATTGAATGAATTCTAGTGCTTGTGACTCTATCCGCACTTGTAATAAATGATTCTCGAAGCCCACACTATGAGAAACTTGATTCTTAAAGAAATCTTGAAGATTTATGGATGATTTTTGAAAGATTAATGTCCTTAAATAAAAACCCTAGTATATTTCTTAAGAGAATTGGAAGAGAGAATGAAGAAATTAGAGTTTAGATGGCGATTCTCATATTTATATAGGCGTCCAAAATATGGGGAAAATACCAAAATACCTTTGCAAAAACGTCCCTTAATTGCTGAAAAAAATAGATGACGACATTCGTGACAAGCCGTCACACTTGTGACAAGTCGTCACAAAATATCGTCACAAAATGTTGGATTTTCTGACTTTCTACTTATGGTGACGACATTTTGTGACAAGCCGTCAAGCTTGTGACAAGTTGTCACAAAATGTCGTTACAAAATTTCCAGGCTAACATGCTAGAGTAAAATAGGCATAACTCTTTGCTCCGATACCGGATTTGGATGAAATTGGTACCGTTGGAAAGATAATTAGATTATTTATCTGTTGGTAGGTCATGAGATCAATAATTAATAGTATAACGAGATATATGATCATTTAATATTGAATATGGCAATATCCTTCCCAAGAATTCAATCGGTAAGGAATGTTTTGATTCACCTAATCGCTTGGACATTTTTGAGGCCTTAATACACATCACCCTTGATTAGAGGAACGCATTACCATTTCATCATGCAATTGACAAAAGACTCAATTAAAGTTGTAGTTGACCCTATGAGAACTCACATTCAATTAAGGTATTAGTCTAACATATGAACTCAATTGAGTTATATATAAATAAATGTTCAACCTGTTGCAACAGATGTCTTTTTTGTTGGATCAAATCAAACAAATTATGCAATTTATTTCAATATATTACACATCTGTTGTAAGCTATTATACAGATTAAGCCATTTGTTTAAACATTAATCCAACATATCAGTCTTCCTTTGAAACAAATGCCTCATCTGTTGCAACAGATGATTTATCTATTTAAACAGATGGATTTTATGTTGGATTCATGATTGGATTTTATCCATTATTGGAAAACAACAACACAATAGCAGTTACCCAGATGGACCCTGAACGAATTCCTAAGCCTATTTTTGTTTCTACCCCGGTAGAAGAATCTATTATTGCTAAGCGAGTGTATAAGAAGTGTCCTGTTACTATCCTTTATCAAGTCATATGTGCTGATTTGATTGAGCTAGATATGGTTGATTTTGATGTTATTCTGGGTATGGATTGGCTTCACTCGTGCTATACGTCTATAGATTGTCGTTCTTGAGTGGTCAAGTTTCAATTTCCTAACGAGCTCATTTTTGAGTGGCCCAGGAGTTCTGTAACTCTGAAGAACTATTTTATATCCTACCTCAAAGCAAGGAAGTTGATTTTCAAGGATTGTATCTATCACCTAGTTCTATTTAAAGACCTTAAGTCCGAGACTCCAACTATTCAGTCAGTTACCATTGTTAATGAGTTTCCTAATGTTTTCTTGGAAGATCTCCCAGGGGTCCCACCTAAAAAAGAAATAGAATTTGAGATTGATCTCGTTCTCAGCACTCAGCTTATTTCCATTCCTCCGTACCGTATGGCTCCCGCAAAACTATAGAGTTGAAGAAGCGACTCAAAGATCTCTTAGTCAAAGGCTTTATCAGACCCAGTATTTACCCGTGGGGTGCACCTGTTCTATTCGTGCGTAAGAAAGATGGAGCATTACGTATTTGGATTGATTACCATCAAATCAACAAGGTAAATATCAAGAACAAGTACCCTCTTCCTCGAATTAATGACTTATTTGATCAGTTACAAGGTGCAAGCTACTTCTCAAAAACAGACCTTAGATCCGGCTATCATCAGCCTAAAGTGAGAGAGTGTGATATTCCAAAGATAGCCTTCCGAACCTATTATGGTCACTTTGAATTTCTTGTCGTATCCTTTGGGTTAACCAACACTCCAGCAGCCTTCATGGACCTTATGAATAGAGTGTTCAAGCAATATCTTGATATGATTGTCATTGTATTCATAGATGATATTCTTGTATATTCCCAAAGTGAGGATGATCATGCCGACCATCTTAGAATTGTCTTGTAAACTCTTAGAGATTATCAATTATTCACTAAATTTAGCAAGTCTATATTTTGGCTAAGGTCATTTGCTTTTCTGGGTCACATTGTTTTCGCCGAAGGCATTAGAGTCGATCCCCAAAAGACAGAAGCTGTAAAGAATTGGCCTAGACCTACCTCCCTATCTGACATTAGGAGTTTCTTAGGTCTAGCTAGTTACTACCATTGTTTTGTTGAGGACTTCTCTTCTATTACGTCTTCCATGACCTGGTTGACCAAAAAAAAGTGAAGTTCCTATGGTCAAAACCTTGCGAGAAGAGTTTTCAGGAGGTAAAGACTCGACTCACTTCATCCCCAGTGTTAGCTTTACCCGTTGGTACTGATGGTTTTGTGGTGTATTATAATGCTTCTAGAGTTGGTTTGGGTTGTGTGTTGATGCAGAGGAGTAAAGTTATAGCTTATGCCTCTAGACAGTTGAAGTCTCATGAGAAGAATTACCCAACCTATGATCTTGAATTAGTAACTATAGTTTTTTCTTTGAAAATCTGGAGATATTATTTGTATGGTGTTCATGTTGATGTGTTTACTAATCATAAAAGCCTGCAGCATGTGTTTACTCAGAGGGAGTTGAATCTTAGACAAAGAAGATGGTTAGAGTTGCTAAAAGACTATGATATGAGTGTGTTGTATCACCCGAGCAAGGCCAATGTTATGGCAGATGCTCTTAGCAGGTTGTCTATGGGTAGTGTAGCTCATGTAGAGAATGATAAGAAAGGATTGGCTCGTGATGTGCATCATTTAGCTAGGTTAGGTGTTAGATTACTTGATTCCATTGAAGGGAGTATGTTAGTTCAGAGTAATTCCAAGTCCTCTTTGGTCTCGAAGGTAAAGAAGAAGCAAGACAGGGATCCCAGTTTGGTCAAACTGTAGGAGTCAGTTAAGGACCAAAAGGTAAGGTTTTCTCCTAAGGGAGGGATGGTATGTTGAGATTACAGGGTAGATTGTGTATTCCTGATATTGATGATCTAAGGCAGATAATTATGGTTGAAGCGTATGGCGCGTGATATTCTATTCATCCCGGTACTACCAAGATGTACCACAATTTACGGGAAATCTATGGGTGGAACGGTATGAAGAAAGACACAGCAGGATTTGTCGCAAATTATTCTACTTGTCAACAGGTTAAGGTATAGCACAAAAGGCCCGGTGGTGTAATGCAAGAGTTTAACATTCCTACTTAGAAGTGGGAAGAAGTGAATATAGATTTCGTAATTGGCTTGCCTCCTTCTCGTTGTCATCATGATTTGATTTGCGTTTTTGTAGACCGGTTGACTAAATCATCTCATTTCTTGCCAGTGCATTCGTCTTATATAGCTGAGGATTATGATAGATTGTATATTCGAGAATTCCTTAAACTTCATGGAGTTCTTACTCAGTTTATTTCCCAGTTTTGGAGAACTTTTCAGAAGGATCTCGGTACCCAAGTTCATCTAAATTTTTCTTTCCATCCGCAAACAAATGGTCAGGTTGAGCGGACCATTCAAACTTTAGAAGATATGTTGAGGGCATGTGCGCTTGATTTAAAAGGTAGTTTGGATAAGCATATTCCAATGATCGAATTTGTGTAAAATAATAATTTCTATGCTAGTATTCAGATGGCCCCATTTGAAGCTTTGTATGGGAGAAGATGTAGATCACCTGTAGGTTGGTTTGAAGTAGGAGAAGTAGCTGTGGTTGGGATTGATGCTTTGTTCGAGGCTATGAAAAAAGTTAAGTTGATTCGAGAAAGATTAAAGACTGCTCAAAGTCTTTAGAATTCATATACAAATGAGAGAAGAAAAGATCTTGAGTTTAATGTTGATGATTTGGTGGACTTAAAGGTTTCACCCATGAAAGGGGTGAAGAGATTTGGGAAGAAGGGAAAGCTTAGTCCCCGTTATGTTGGACCGTACAAGATTCTGAGCCGTGTTGGGAAAGTAGCATATGAGGTGGAGTTACCCTCAAAGTTATCTAACGTTCATCCGGTATTTTATGTTTCTATACTTAAGAAGTGTATTGGTGATTCTGCTGTGGTTGATCCTTCCGAAGGCTTGGATATTCAGGATAACCTTTTATTTGAGGAGTTTTCGGTTGAGATTTTGGATTTTCAAATCCGTAGGCTAAGGAACAAAGAAGTTCCTTTGGTTAAAGTGCTTTGGAGAAATCAATATGTTGAGAGTGCTGCTTAGGAAGCCGAAGCTGGTATGGTGTGCACGTTGATGTGTTTATGGATCACAAAAGTTTGTAGTATGTCTTTACCCAGAGGGAGTTGAATTTTTGTTAGATGAGATGGTTAGGATTGTTGAAGTATTATGATATGAGTGTCTTATATCATCCGGGCAAGACCAATGTAGTAGCAGACGCCCTTAGTAGATTGTCTATGGGCAGTATTACTCATGTGGAGGATGATAAGAAATAGCTAGCTCAAGAAGTTCATCATTTAGATAGATTGGGAGTTAGATGGGTTGATTCAACTGAAGAGGATGTTTGGGTTCAGAGTAGTTCCGAGTACTCCCTAGTTTCGAAAGTAAAGGAGAAGCAAGATATGGATTCTAGTTTGGTCAAATTGAAGGAGTCTGTTAAAGAACAAAAGGTAGAGGTTTTCTCCCAAGGGGGATATCAAATGTTAAGATACCAAAATATATTATGTGTGCTTTGTGTTGATGATTTGAGGTAGCGGATTATGGCGGAAGCGCAAGGTGCGTGGTATTCTATTTATCCTGGTGCTACCAAGATGTACCGTGACAGGTGGGAAATCTATTGGTGAAATAGTATAAAGAGAGATATAGCAGAGTTTGTAGATAAGAGTGCAACTTGTAAACATGTTAAGGTAGAGCACCAAAGACTTGGTGGTACGTTGCAAGAGTTTGGTATCTCTACTTGGAAGTGGGAAGAGGTGAATATGGATTTTGTGACTGGTTTACCCTATTCGGGTCGTCATCATGATTCGATTTGCATTATTGTAGACAGATTGACTAAGTCAGCCCATTTCTTGCCAGTTCACACGTCTTATACAACTGAAGATTATGCTAAGTGTTATATTCGAGAGATGGTTAGATTGGATGGAGTTCCTTTGTCCATCATCTCAGATAGGGGTACTCAGTTTACCTCTTAGTTTTGGAGAGCTTTTTAGAAGGGTCTTGGTATCCAAGTTCATCTCAGTTCAACTTTACATCCGCAAACAGATGGTCAGGCAGAGAGGACCATTCAGACTTTAGAAGATATGTTGAGAGCTTGTGTGCTTGATTTCAAAGGTAGTTGGGATGAGCATTTTCTATTTATTGAGTTCGCTTATAATAATAGTTACCATCCTAGCATTCAGATGGCTATGTTTGAGGCTCTTTATAGGCGAAGATATAGGTCGCCAATTGGTTGGTTCGAAGTGGGTGAGGCCACTTTGATTGGGCCTGACATGGTATTTGAAGCCATGTAGAAAGTTCATTTGATTAGGGAGAGACTGAAAGCAGCCCAGAGTCGTCAGAAATCTTATGCGGATGTGAGAAGAATAGATCTTTAGTTTGCGGTTAATGATCTAGTGTATTTGAAAGTTTCACCCATGAAAGGGGTGAAGAGATTTGGCAAGAAGGGGAAGCTTAGTCCCCACTATATTGGTCCCTTTTGTATTTTGAGTGGTGTTGAGAAGGTAGGCAACAGATGTATAAATCTATTACATTAATTCCAACGGATAAGTCGTTTGTTACAACAGATTGACCATCTATTGTAACCAATTTCTATTATTGTTTGATAATTTTAACAGATGTGTCATCTGTTGTAATAGGTTAGTCATTTGTTTATTCAAATTAAGCCATACATGGGGTAGAAAGAATAAGGTGCATGTAGATGGATGGATTCACTTTCATGTGTGGGAGTTATGTATTACTGATAAGGTCATCGCTAAAACACACATAAAGTACAATGATTTTGTGAATGTAATTTTTAACCGATTAGGCATTGATCATACAAACAAGATCCTACATTGTACAGTTAAATTTGATAGTTTCAAATTGATAAGGCTAACGGACCATGAAGATGGTGTCGATACCCTGTTACGATTTAATGATGGTTGTTGCTTATGTTTATGTGCGTCAAGTTTTAATAATGGATTAATATTTGGTGGCATTACAAAGATCCAATAGCGATTAGACTGACTTTAAGAGTGCACTAGACTTTGAGAAAGTCTTTGAAGTCTCCCACTATGCCAAACAAGAACAAAAAAAGCAATAGAAATTCCCCTGGCCAAAATTTATATGGATAGGTTGTTCGAGAAAATGATTATATGCCAAAAAGAGCCGTAGGAGAATACCTGTAAGGGAAAGGGGAGTGAATGAAAGACTATATCATCTGAGACCTTATTGAAGAGGGAAAATAGGGTATCAAGCAAGGAACTTCTAGAGAATCTGGCCGATGAAATTGATTTAAAACATGAGAAATCAGAATCAAGTACAAATATAAAAGTGCACCCCAAAATGAAAATCCGTTAGTCGCCTCTCTCGAAGAAAAATACTGCAGTTAGATACTTCGCTAGGGAATTGTTACTAGTTATCATGGATAGCATGATCACCTCCAGAGAAAATAATAGAACACCAGTGAAGCAGCTTTGCAGGAACTGAGGGTTGAAAGGATGTAAGTAAAGAAAGAAAACTTGCGCCAAGAACTTCTAAAGTTAAAATAAGGAATCAAGACAAGGCGGCAGTTTTTGAATTTTAACTTGCACCCCATTCCTTCTGTTTGTGGTTTTGATTAGGTCAATAGCAGTGGAAACAAAAATGTATGAAGTTGGACTGAAATCCCAAGCCTTTTTGTTTTTACTGCGACTGACATGACCAGAACTGCAAACTAAAGGCCTAATATGCAAGTGTAACTTCTAAAATTTCCACCATGGCTTGATTCCTTATTTTAACTTCAAAAGTTCTTAGCACAATTTTTCATTTTTTACTGTACATCATTTCAAACCTTGGTGCCCGCAAAGCTGCTTCATTGGTGTTCTGCTATTTTCTCTGGAGATGATCATTTTGACCACGCTAACTTGTCGTAGTTCCTTATAAAAGTGGCCAGCTGTAGTATTTTTCTTTTGAGAGACACGACTGGTGAATTTTTGGATACAGTTTCATATTTGCACCTCATTTAGATTTTTCATGTTTGAAGTCAATTTCATCATTCAAATTCGCTACACGTTCCTTGGTACCCTGTGTTTCTTCTTTAATAAGGTCTGAGATGATATAATCTTCATCAACACCCCTTTCTCTCATAGGTATTATCCAACTACACCTTCTGTTGTATAATCATCACCCCGAGCAACCCAACCATATAAATTTGGGATAGGACAATAACTATATTGATTTTTGTTCTTGGTTGCAGCAGTGTGACCCTTCGAAGACCTTTTAAAAGTCCATTGAACCCTTAAAATCAGTCCAATCACTATTGAATCTTTTTATAATGCCACCAAAACTTGATCCCTTCACCTAACTTGACATATAAACATTTGTAAAACCATCATTAAATCGTAACAGGATATCGACACCACCTAAAAGGTCCCTCAGCCTTATCAGTTCGGACCTATCAATCTTAAGTATAAAATTATAGGTATCTTGTTTGAATGATAATGTCTAATCGGTAAAAAATAGCATTCACAAAATTAGTGTAATCTATGTGTGTTTTAACGATAACTGATCAGTAATACATACCTCCCATATATGAAGTGGTTCCATCTGTAAGTAGTTTATTCCTCCAAACCTATCTTTGCTCTAGCCTTTTGTGTTTGGTCAAAAAAAAGCTGATCAATTTTAACTTCCTTATATCTATAAGCAAGAGAAAACAATTGATGTTAAACAATAGAAGAAGAAAAAAACATTACAATTGATTTCTGCATTATTTTAAAAAAGGGTAACACAAAATTGAATAAATACAACTCATTATAACAAGCGTTCCAACACATGGCCCATCTATTGCAACAGATTCTCCATCTGTTCAACAGATGAGCCATATGTTGCTAACAGGCGATGCATTGGTGAAAACAGATGGTCGATATGTTGCAACTTATTAGTCATCTATTGGAATAAATCAAACTATCCTTGTTAGTGTTTTGATTTGTTCCAATAGTTGCTTCGTCTATTGAAACAGATGGGTCATCTATTAGAAGAGCTGTTGGATTTCTTCCAATAGCTGATTCATCAGTTACAATAGTTGGGGAATCTGTTGCAACACCACCAAAAACATCAACAACAAAAAAACAACACCATATGTTCCAACACCACCAGCAACACCAGCACCACATGTTCCAACAATACCAACACCACCAACAACATCAACAACAAAGAAACAAATAAAATACATACAAAAAAATGATACTACCAACAAGGCTTTTTAAGTTCTACTAAAAGATGACTTTTTTGTATATTTTAATAAAAATAATGATTCATTCATTCAACACTTAAAAGTCACCTTTTCTTTAATTTTCTGAATAAATAGGATATGAAAAATGGGTAAATAAATAAAAACAATAGATGTAAATAACTAATTTAACTAACATGCAAAGAAGAAGATGAGAAAGAAAGAGCAACAGTAAACATACCTGCAGTGTCAAAAGCAAAGGGATCAAAACAACAATTTTAGTCAAGAAAAGATATATATAGGTTGAGATCCAAAAGGATCCTCATGCAAAAGAGGAGAGAATGGAGAAAAAAAATGGTTGTGATTACCCTAAAGAGGAGAGAAAAATAAAGAAAAGAGATGAATTAATTTATGGTTGAAGGAGAAATAATTCTAGAGATGGTTTAAATATTTATTAACAACTTTGAGGGGCACTAGGAGATAATGACATTGAAAAGACAAGATAAGACAACTCAAGGAGGCGATTTTTGATTTATCTAAGAAATATTTTTTACTGCCTTAGTATTTTATCTTTTTTATTTTGGACAAAAAATTGCTTTAAAATAAAAAATATCTTAAAATAGATAATTCATTTGTTGCAATAGATTTTAATACCACTTTGACAATTTCCAACAGCTCAGACATCTGTCGCAACAAATGGCAACGTCTATTTGATAATTTACAACAGATAGGTCATCTATTGCAATAGGTTGAATATCTATTTTAATATAATTTTAATTGACTTCATAGGTTCAACTACAATTTCAATTGATTTAGCTAGAACTATAGATGAGTTCATGGGTCCATCTTCAATTTCGATTGAGTCACTGTAATTGCATGATATTGGTATTGCATTCCTCCTGACCTGAGTTGTCAATCAATCAATCTGAGTTGAAATAATTCATATTAACTTATTATATATTTGAAATACCTAAATTTATTTAGCTAGAATTATGGCTAAGTTCATAGGTCCAACTACAATTTCAATTGAGTCACTACAATTGCCCGATATTGGTATTAAGTTTCTCCTGACCTGAGTCGTTAAATGATTAATCCAACTTGAAATGATTCATATTAACTTATTATATATTTGAAATACCTAAATTGATTTAGCTAGAATTATGGATCAGTTCATAGGTTCAACTTCATGTAAGACCCCGCAAAATCCTAAGCTTAACTCAGTTCAGCTAAGTGCTTATACTTAGAAATATTTTAGCCTTCATAAGTTGAAGATCATATTTTATGACCCTTATAACCTTAAAATAATGATCCTTACATTAAATCATGATCAGGTGTGTCAATAGGTCACATCGAGTGAGTTTTGGATTTTTCGGACCTTGTTTGAATCATGTTTGGGTGACCAAAATATTGTGTCAATGCAATATCAACGCGTCATGTCGCCCATCACATCAATAGATAATATTGTGTCAATGCAATATCAACGTGTCATGTCGCCCATCATATCAATAGATATTTTTCCCAGCTTTCAGTGCAAATTCCAATGAACCAACGCAAACTCGACGCAGCGCGTGGGTCAATGCGTCAATACCATCAATGCGACGCGTCGTTGGGCATTTTTTTAGTAATTATAAAGTCTGTATCTAGAGGGGTATTGGGGTCATTTTCCTACCTTATATCAACCCCTAAAACATGAGATTAAGCCTTTCTAAAGGCTAAATCACTCATTCTCTCTCAAATTTTCTCAAGAACACACCCTAGGGCATCCAATTTCAAATTTGAGCTTCAAGAACCCACCATCAATCTTCACGAATTTGATTACCAAGGTATGTTAGGTGTTCATCCAATGGTTTCCTTCCACTCTTGGAGTTCAAGAACCTCCTTTAAAACTACAATTTGATTTCTTTCGTGAATTTTATGTTGGATTTAATTGTATTCATGTTCATGATATTATTTGAGTTTCAATCCATGATTTACTACAAGTTTCATGAAATTAAAATAGCATGTGTGGTATATTATATGATTTGCATGTTAAACCCTTGAAATTACAATTGATTATTGTATCTATGATGTTTATGTGTTGACTATTATTATGTGAAATAACCATGGTCCCCAAGTGTTTGATAGAATGCCTATGTGAATTGAATAGTGAAATCATGACCTGTCATTATACGGTCGCATTCATGTACAAGTTTATGTATCTCAAGTGTTTGACAAAATGTCTAGATGAAAGCATTGTTAACAAGCTACTATTGTATGTTATTATGACCGTGCCATGTTTTACTTTCAATACTATCGAGTCCTGGGGGTATTTAATACCTAAGATCTAGCTGTTTACCTAGAATTACAGTAGCTTCAAAATAGTCTCAGTGATGTTATGTACAATAGTGCTCAGTCAGTTACAGAACTCAGTGTATTCAGTCAGTTAATAGAACTCAGTTAGGTTCTACAGAATCAGGACTGTCTGACACAGTCACCTAGTTTGGTATAGAACTCATTTCAATTATACAGGATCAGGACTATCAAAAATAGTCACTCAGTATCAGTAATTCAGTTATCAGTAATCCCAGATATTAGTTACTCAATTATCAGAACTTAGTACTCAGTTTCAGTAAAAGCTCAAATACAACATATATATGTATATGCACAGTATTGCGTATTCAGTATTTTACAATAGTTACAGTTATCCATGTACTCTTATTTAGTTACTTCATATCATTCATTCAGTTATTGTACATGTGTATGAACCCTTGCATTCATCCTTACCTCATCTAGCATACCAGTACATTCCACATACTGACGCATTCTTTCTCTTTGCGCTATGATGTCTTATATCATAGGTTTAGACGCTCATGGTCCCGAGCGTGCTTAGAAAGATTCAGATAGTAGTAGAATATTTAGTATTGAGTCCTCATCTATTGAGGATATGCTTTTATTTTAGTAGTCAGAGTTAGTTGGGGGCTTGTCCCATCAACTCCATATTCAGATAGTTAGAGGCTTTTAGACTAGATTAATTCAAAAAAATGTTCAATTTTCAGTATTTATTTACCAGTATTTAGTAGTTGTTATACAAATTATGAACCTTATGTCATTTCAGCCTAACTTCTACATTATTCCAATATTATTATTCTGTGCTCATAGCAGGTATCAGTCATGGGTTAGCTTGTGGTCCTTCGGGCTCATAAGCACTGTGTCACGTCTGGGGTGTATACTCAGGATGTAACAAACTTGGAATTAGAGCCTAAGATTCAACAGAGTCCCGGGGAGTCTGAAAGCCACATCTAGTAAAGTCTTGTGCCTGGGTGTGTAGTACGCCACACTTATGGACAAGAGGCTATGAGGAATTTTTAGGAAAAGTTTCCTTTCTTTCAGTATTCATATCATGCGAGTGAGCATGAGCTAAAGTTAAAATCTCTGTCTAATTATTTTCTTAATTCTATTTATAGAATATTCCTTCCAAAAAGAACAACGAAAGAAGAACAGGAAACTAGACAGCACCACCACCCGTTCAAGCAAATCCCCTGGAAAAGCATGTCTCCCACAAAAAATTTAGAGCAGCTTTCACCACTTTGGCTCATTCTGTGGCAGCCTAGAATAAATGCCCAGCTGTCATTCAGGCCAGCCCAGTGGCCAATGCTACTGCAGCTAGAATTTGAGACTTTACCCGAATGAATCCTCCATCATTTATATGGTTTAAACCTAAGAAAGACCCACAGGAATTCTTTGACATGGTGCCAAAATTCACCAATATCATAGGAGTGACTTACAGTGAGAGTGATGAGTTAGCTGCATATTAATTATAGGATGTGGCTCATACATGGTTTAAGTAGTGAAAGGCAGATAGGGGCGCAGATGTAGGGACCATAAAATGGGAAGAGTTTTCTACTGCTTTCCTTGATAAGTTCTTCCCACTGGATTTAAAGGAATCTAAGGTTTTGTAATTTATTAATATAAAATAGGTCAACATGACAGTGAAAGAGTATTCTCTCAAGTTTACTCAGTTATCTAGATATGCCCCTCATGTGGTAGCAGATAGTAGATCTAAGATGAGTAAGTTTGTGTTGGGTATGTCTAACAGTATGGTTAAGGAGTGTAGGACCACAATGTTGATTAAGAAGATGGACATATCCAGGCTTATAGTTCATGCTCAACAGGTAGAGGAGGCTAAGAATAATGAGAAAAAAAGGGAGAATAAGAGAGCTAGAACAGGTAGCTTCAACTTTACTCAGCCTAAGTTAGAGGGTGGAAATCGTTCTCAATTTTTCCCAAAATCTTTAGTTACAGCTCCATCCTCATCCAGTGCTCCAGTGCCAAGATTCAGAATGGCAATAAAGATAAAGCACCAGGCCCTATACCCCAGGGTAGTGTTAGTAGTGCCCGAACAAATCCTCTTCGCCAAAAGTCTGGTAGAAACCACCAGGGTGTCTACAGAGCTGGCAGTGATGTATGTTTCAAATGTGGCATTCCAGGCCATAGGGCCAGAGAGTGTCCTTAGGTGGATTTGCAGAGTCAGAAAAATCATCCCCCAGTTCAGTCCAGTCGCCTGAATCAGCAGGGTTCCGCTTCTAGTGCCACTAGTGGACAATGCCCAAATAGGCTTTATGCATTTAGTCTTGACAAGATCGGGAGAGTTCTTTCTGATATGGTCATTAGTACGTTACAAATTTTCCATTTACATGTTTATGCTTTGCTAGATCAAAGAGCTTCTCTGTCCTTTGTAACTCTTTATATAGCTGTTGACTTCGGAGTTAGTCCCAAAGTCCTAGCAGAGCCTTTCTCAGTCTCTACCCTAGTAGGTAAATCTATCATAGCTCGACGGGTATACAGGAACTATCCGGTTATGGTATCTCAGAAAGTTACATCAGCAGATTTAGTAAAGCTAGATATGATGGATTTTGATGTCATTCTTGGCACGGATTGGCTCCACTCATGCTATGCTTCAGTTGACTACAGAAATAGAATTGTCTACCTTCAGTTTCCAAATGAACCTGTCCTAGAATAAAAGGGTAGTACTTCAACACTTAGGGGTCAGATTGTTTCCTACCTAAGGACGAGGAAAATGATATCCAAGGGGTGTGTCTACCATCTTGTTCAAGTTAAAGATTCAAGTTTCGATACTCCTAGTATTGAGTCAGTTTCGGTAGTATGTGAATTTCCAGATGTGTTTCCCAAAGATCTTCTCGGAGTTCCTCTCGAGAGAAAAATTAACTTCGGAATAGACCTTCTTCCCTATACTCAGCCTATCTTTACCTACCATACAAAATAGCTCTAGTAGAAATCAAAGAGTTAAAAGAACACTTGAAGGATCTCCTAGATAAGGGATTCATTAAACCCAGCATATCCCCTTGGAGTGCACCAGTTCTATTCGTGCGTAAGAAAGACAATTCTCTCAAATTGTATTGACTACCATCAGTTGAAAAAAGTATCGATCAAGAACAAATATCCACTTTTTACAATCAATGACTTATTTGACCAACTTCAGGGTGCTAGTTACTTTCTAAGATAGACCTCAGATCAGGCTATCATAAGCTCAGAGTCAGAGAATGTGACATTCCAAAAATAGCTTTCAGAACTTGAAATGGTCACTTCAAATTCCTAGTCATGTTATTTGGTCTTACCAATGCCCCAACATCTTTCATGTAATCTCCCAAAAATGGGTCCTGAGATGTCACACAGTTCTTAGGACCACCAGTGATCCTAAGCTAACCCATGAGCTAAAATACTGATAAGAAACTAATTAAACATGTATAAAATAATAGAGTTTACTATACGAAAACATAACAATGATGGAATATGTGAAAATACAACACTAGTACATTTGTACATTCTGGTAAAATCTTAAAGGAGGGACTAAAATTACATAACTTACTCTAACTGACATCTGTGAAGCCTCTACTATACTTACTATAGATTGTTGGGATGCGAATCCAGCTACTACTAATCAATACATATGAGTAAGGGAGTAAAGTACATAAATATCATATAACTAAAATCCCCGAAGTAGGAGTACTCATTATCTGCTGGCTGGAATCTGTAACTGTCTAATTCTGATTGTACATGTTACAACTTGTACCTATATTATGAGATAATGTAGCATATAGACGTATATGTGGATCAGTACTTTGAAGATGTACTGAGTATATAAGGGTGAAATGCATAAGTAAAACATCATCTCATCATCATGATTTATAAAACAATGCATGCTAAATATAAATGACTCACATAAGCTGGAATATATGAAATACTGAAATCTAAAATCATGAATAACAAATCATGCTTTATAAATCTAGTGAGTCATAACATTTGGTTCTAAAAGTTGTACTTGTATTCTCTCTTTAAATCATACTGTCTAAGTGTAGAAAGGACTTACTCTTAAATATGAGATCTGAAAGCTGAAAACTGTAGCTAAAGTCTTTCTGTAAAGCATATTCTGAATAAATTCGTGAGCCTTTACACATAGTTTTCTAAAAGCTTTTCTGTTGTTCTTTTCTATTAGACAAAATAGTTTATCTAAAGGGTTTAAAAATTTGAGAACTTATTCTGTATGGATGATTCTTCAAACCAGCATAAACCATGTAAGAATTCATAGAGTCCGATGTTCTTGTCCCCCTAAGAAGGAATCCTTGCATTGGGGAGAGGAGTCATACTCTTGCCAGGGAGTATAACCTATCTAAGTGATCACAATCTTAGTCATCCACTTAGAAGTGGGAATAATCACAATCCTACATTGGCACGTAGTTCTGGGGTATGAAACTGTAGTAACGTACCCGACTCAGTGATAAATACTACTCTCATTAAAACTGTATGCTCATTCTGATGGAAATCCACTTTAAAATAGTATAATGGTTGATAATGAAAATCAACTGTATATTTGTAAAGCTAAATTTGTAATATGAATCTGCAAAGTGGATTTCATTTCTATTCTAAGGCTAAAATTCAAATCTTTAACACAATCTGAAAGGAATTTAGTCATAGGGTGCTTATAGCGCAACCAAATCTTGGGATAACAATCTTTACTTAGGGCTTAGTGACCCATGCATCAATCTCATATTAAAATATCAAAATGTTCATTCTTGACAATGTAAACATTGATAAATTAATTCAAAATCTAGAAATTTCTGCAGTATGCATGAAAATATGAACATAATTACGTAATTCAACTTCTAAATCACTAAAAATCTCATAAGATTGTAAATAACAATAATGGGTATAAACCCTAACTTTAATTTCATGGAAACTCACATAAAATTTAGTAAATTTGTAATTAAAATAAGTTTTGGGCACAAGGATGAAAGAGTTATCCTTGTTGAAAAACCCCACATCCCTTAATTGACGATCTTAGATGAAACTCTTGAATCTTGGATTCCTATGATGCTTTTGAAGATGAGTTCTTGGAGTTCTTGCATATCTTGTTTTGGAAATCCTTAATCTAAAGCTTTCTTGGAGAATTTATGGTGGAATTTGGTTTCTTGGAGAAAGGGATTTTGGTTTCTAGGGTTTTGCTTTTGAAGATAATGATGAATAATTTGCATAAAGTGCCTAGAATAAGCTTAAATCTTATGTTTGGACGAATTGGAGACTTGGAAATTGACCAAATGCCCTTTTTAAACTTTAAGTCGGAACTAAAAAATGGAACATTTTTCCTAATTTGGTTAGCCACCGCAACGCGCCACAATCGCGGTGGCTCACTAGAAAAGGACAAGTAGGAATTGGGTATTCTCCACGATGCGGATCTATCACGGTGCCCTATAGTTTTGACATTTTGGCTACTGGCACGATGCGCCACCATTGCATTGAGCTACTAGAAATCAACAATTGAGAATTTGGATCTCTCCTCGATACACCAACATCATGATGGTCCACTGGAATTGACAATTATGAAATTGCCCTTCACCGCAATGTAGTGGTTGCTCAGGTGGGACACTGTCAACTTAAACAAGTCATAACTCTTTCACCGAGTGTGGAATAGGAGAATATGGTATATATGGAAAGCTTATTCAATTTCCCATACAATGAAAAGAATAAATTTGGAAAACACCAGATGAAATAAAAAGGTATTCATTTTAGAAGCTAATCCTTGACCTTCTAGGGACGAAATTAAGCTAGGAAAAATACGGGGTGTTACAATATCTCCCCCTTGGGAATATTCGTCCTCAAATGTGACTAGTTAAGCTGAGAATGCCGAGGAAATCTGAGGCTATTAGCTATCATGCACAACTAAAAAAACTGAATAATTGAATCTTATACATGATGAGCTACTTAAATGATCTGCGAGTGCATGAATTCTCATGAAAATAGTTGTATGGATGAGATAGGAACGAGAGCCTCCACTTATGCATAATCATTACTTTAGGCTGGATTTGATTTCATGAGAAAAAGAATGAGAGGTTTATTAAATGAAAACTCCATGAAACTCAGGGTATTACAACATCTCCCCCTTGGGATCGTTCGTCCCCGAATGATATTGATTTGGTTGAAATACTAGGAAAAAGACTGAGATGATACACAAGATACTTACGAATTGAATCATGACTTAATATCTAAATCTGAAACTGATGCATCATGCATGGACTAAACTGAATTTATAATTTGTACGAAGGCAAACATTTTACCTCATGGAATAACTTTACTTGCGAAACCTTAGGTAGTATGACTAGATGGGACCTTGGAAATCTATAAGAACTGATCTGTTTGATTGCTAAACTGGATTGCAGGCTTTATGAACTGGATCATACTAAACAAAACATCTAAATAAGAAATCACAATATTGCTACCACTTTGTAGCATGGAACATAGACCCATAAATCATAAGCTAGGATGGAATTACTAGGCCTTGATCAATGCAACTTCTTACTTTCAAGCTTAGCAAGACCTCCCAAATACTTCCTTAACTATACTATTCCCCTTTAAATACCAAATTCACTTGATTCAACTTATAAATTTCACATGGCATTGATAAATCCGTCAACTAAAGTCTAAACTAAACTAAATCCTCTCATCATGGTCAAGTCTAACTCAAAATCATAATGTACTGCACATAACACCATAATACTATTCTGAACCTTGGATTCAATACCTCAAGCATTGTCATAACTACTACTCTCTAAGATAATTTTTATTACCACTTCTATAAAAAAAATTCAACCTTTTACTAGGAAATCTTTAGCGTACAATGTACCTATCCAATTATATATCAACTTAATGTTCAAGCCTATCTTCATAACTACATGTGCACTTCTAAACAAATACTCATAAGAGCATCTCCCTCATATTCTCTAATACCTTTATCAATAACAACTTCCATGCACTATTTAATTCTTAGGAAGACACACATAAAATATTCTCAACTAACCAAGTCATACACAAGAAAATAAACTTCACCTCAAAAATTCTTTCAAATTTATAGACTTACATAAAACCAGTTTTCAATACTCTCTCACCTCAAAAATTCTTTCAAAGTTATAGACTTACATAAAAATATTTTTCAATATCTCTCCCATCCATACAATTTTCATCATCACTATATTAACTTGGGGGAGGTCACTGAAAGGTTGGAATGTCAGGATCTAGAATATGAAGGGACACTAAGTATAACTCGACACTTCACCGAGGCCTAAAGAATAAAGGGTTCACGATATGAACCCATTAAAAAGATCTAATTTGATGACATACATGATGTAACTTTGAATTTTGCTAATCGTTAAGGGTATTGCACAAGTACTGGAACTAAATATATTGTAAAGCATGAGTACATGAGTCATGATCTGCATGACCTGAATTTTGGACTTCATAACTTATGAAATATGATTCCAACTGATGGATGAATTGGAACTCCTCTTACAAGGAATGGGAGAGTACATGAGTCTCTATTATACGTATGAATATGAGCTATGGTCAAGGAACTGACATGTGAGGCATGAGTAAATATTGGGATAACTAAAGTATGAAACTTTGTACTGAGATCAGAATGGGTCGAGCATCATCCTCTCTTACTGACTTTCTATACTACACTGGCATCACTTACTAGAATCTAGAAGTCTGACTTGGTTACTCATTCTATCATCTCCCCTTTTGGATTTAAGCCAATAATCTATGTCTGAAACACAACAATACACGCAAATAATAAACTTACTCTGAAAGACTACACCAGAAAGTGTAAAACCCACTTCCAATACTTCCTTCCGAGGTACAACTCTATCTATCTACAGCCCCACTAATCATCATATAATATGTTAAACACTTACTAACTTAGAATCCTCATGAGTATCACCATATCCTGAGTTCACACTATCGAGAGCTTTCAACTCTTATTTCTGTTTGCTCAATCTTCAAGGATTCAAGCTTAGATCCTAACACTTAACAAAAATATAATCAACCTTTAATAAGCCAAACTACTCTTGTCATAGCTTACTAATATCACATCTCTAAACTTGTATTTCTAAACCATGAGAATCAAGATCATACCACAAAGGCTCAACATCATTTACCTATAACTCCTTAACTTAGCTATTAAGAACATTATATATATATATATATATATATATATATAGTCTCCTTCCACTTAGAAACTCAATGGTACTACCAATCACACACAACACATAATAACCTTAGAAAATTATACAACCCTACATCACCTTGGGCATACTTCTTCACCATACATACAACATCATACTTAATTACAAATAACTGAACTCAAACTCTTGCATACACTGTTCAAGCCTACTAGACCACTTCCATATAACTAGAACCACTAACCAATAAATAATCACATCCACTTTGATGACCACTAACTGTTTAAACTTAATGTCTAGTGCTAAAAATACTTCAATAACCTAACCTCACATACAATTCCCACTTGGAAGCTATAAAATAAAACATTAAGAAACACTAGTCCACTAATACTTCGTAACAATAATAACCGATCATAATTATATGGCCTATATTATCATAATCCATTAACACATCCTTCTTCTATACATCATTACTATTTACCCTTCTATACATCTAAATTACTACCATAGCTCTATAAGTTTCAACTAAACTCCTTTTTGTAATCTCAAGGGAAGCCTAAATTAATAATACTAAACTACAAGACACTTCATTAATATCCTATACCTTTTAAACATAATAATTACCATCAATAACTCCTTCCATGCTTCAAGCAAACAGCAATTCACCTTAACTAATAACTCCTTCTTTATCCTCCTCCAAACTAACACACAATGACATATTACCTTAACACGACTCAATAATATGCATAAGTCTATCCCTATACTTTCTATCAATTGTCATGCTCACTCTTCTTTCCACTAATCTTATATACCCATACTTCAATAAATAATAAGGTTCTGCTATTCGTAAATCATAAAACTGAAGTTCATAATATCCCTCGAATGCACACTACATTTAACAGTCTAGGTGCTTACCATCTCCGCTCATGAGCACTATCTGTACTGGAGGAATAATAAGGAATCTAAATGTATATCTTATTTGGTCTCAACTAAATAACTCACAGGGATGAGAACATAAAATTTCAACTCAAGGAACTTAACACAATAGGGAGCTTCTCTCAAGCCCCTTGTGTGACTTCTGAAGTTTTTACTAGTAAATTTGGGAGCATTATCTGGGGAGGAACTGGAACTTGCTAATTGTGTTATATCAATAATAATATATAGATGAAGAATTTTAGCGTAACACATGAGCAGATAGAAGATTTTGAGAAAGAAAGAAAACTTTTATAAATGCCTCATAGCCTCTCGAAGAAAAGTACAAATGTCTCCATACTATTCTGTAAGACTCTACTAGAAATGGATTCATAGACACTCTAGGACACTTGAACTTTGTGCTCTGGTAACAAGTTTGTAACGCTCCAAAAATGGCTCCCGAGATGTCATATGATGCTTAGGACCATAAGTGATCCCAAGATAACCTAAGAGCTGGCATACTGATAAGCAACTGATTAAAAATGTATAAAATGATAGAGTTTATTATGCAAAAACATAACAATGATGGAATCTATGAAAATACAATACTGGTACACTTGTACATTCTGGTAAAATTTGAAAAGAGGGACTAAAATTACATAACTGACATCTGTGAAGCCTCTATTATACTGACTATAGATAGCTGAGATGCGACTCCAGCCACCACTAATCAATACTTATAAGTAATTAAGTAAAGTACATAAATAGCATCTAACTAAAATCCCCGAGTAGGGGTACTCATCATCTACTGGCTGAAATCTGTAACTGTCTGATTCTGACTATACATAGTAGAACTTATACCTATATTATGAGATAATGTAGCACATAGACGTATATGTTGATTAATACTTTGAGGATTTACTAAGTATATGGGGGTGAAAAGCATAAGTAAAACATCATCTCATTATCATCATTTATAAAACAATGCATGCTAAATATAAATGGCTCACATAAGCTAGAATATCTGAATACTGAAATCTGAAATCATGAATAACAAATCATGCTTTATAAATCTTGTGAGTCATAATATTTAGTTCTAAAAAATATACTTATATTCTCTCTTTAAATCATACTGTCTAAGTGTAGAAAGGATTCACTCTTAAATTTGAGATCTGAAAACTGAAAACTATAGTTAAAGTCTTTTTGTAAAGCATGGTCTGAATAAATTTGTGAACCTTTACACATAGTTTTCTAAAATCTTTTCTGTTGTTCTTTTCTATTAGAGAAAATACTTTATTTTAAGGTATTAGAAATCTGAGAACTTAGTATATATGGGAGATTCGTCTAACTGGCATAAACCATGAGAGCAATCATGGAGTCCAACATTTTTGTCCCCCTAAGGAGTAATCCTTACGTTAGGGAGAGGAGTCATACTCTTTCCAGGGAGTATAACCTATCTAAGTGATCACAATCTTAGTCATCCACGTAAAGGTGAAAATAATATTTATCCTATGTTGGCACGTAGTTCTGGGGTATAAAACTGTAGTAACGTACCCAACTCGGTGCTAAATACTACTCCCATTAAATCTGTATGCTCATTCTGATGGAAATCCACTTTAAAATAGTATAATGGTTTATAATGAAAACCAATTGTATATCTGTAAAGTTAAATCTGTAATATGAATCTGCAAAGTGGATTTCATATCTATTCTGAGAACAAAAGGTTAAATCTTTAACAAAATCTGAAAGGAATCTAGTCATAGGGTGCTTATAGCATAATCAAATCTTGAGATTACAATCTTTACTTAGGGATTAATGACCCATGCATCAATCTCATATTAAAATATCAAAATGTTCATGCTTGACAATGTAAACATTGATAAATTAATTCAAAATCTGATAATCTCTGCAATATGTATGAAAATATAAACATAATCATGTAATTCAACTTCTAAATCACTAAAAATCTCATAAGCTTGTAAATAACAATAATGGGTATCCTAACTTTAACTTTATGGAAAATCACATAAAATTCAGTAAATTTGTAATTAAAATAAGTTTTGGACACAAGAATGTAAGAATTATCCTTGTTGAAAAACTCCACATACCTTGATTGATGATCTTAGATGAAACTCTTGAATCTTGGATTCCTATGATGCTTTTGAAGATGAGTTCTTGGATTTCTTTCATATCTTGTCTTGGGAATCCTCAATATAAAGCTTTTTTGGAGAATATATGGTGGAATTTGGTTTCTTGGAGAAGGGACTTTTGGTTTCTAGGGTTTTGCTTTTGAAGAGAATGGTGAATAATGAGCATAAAGTGCTTAGAATAAGCTTAAATATTATGTTTGGATGGATTGGGTCCTTGGAAATTAACCAAAATGCCTTTTTAAACTTTAAGTCGGAATTGAAAAATGCAAAATTTTTCCCGATTTGGTTGGCCACCACGACGCGCCATAATCGCAGTGTCTCACTAGAAAAGAATGAGTGGGAATTGGGCATTCCCCGTGATGCGGAGCTATCGCAATGCCCTATAATTTTTCCATTTTAGTTATTGGCGCGATGCGCCACCATCGCATTGAGCTACTAAAAATTAGAAATTGGGAATTTGGACCTATCCGTGATGCTCTAACATTCCGGAGGTCCACTAGAATTAACAATTATGAAATTATCCTTCACCGCGATGCAGTTGGTTGTCAGGTGGGACACTGTCAACTTAAAAATGTCATAACTCCTTCACTGAGTGTCAGAATTGGGTGAATTTGCTATTGATGGAAAGCTTATTCAATTTCCCACACAATGAAAAGTCTAAATCTGGAAAATACCACATGAAATAAAAAGTTATTTATTTTAGAAGCTAATCCTTCTAGGGACAAAATTAAGCTAGAAAAAATATAGGGTATTACATTTCATGACTTGATGAACCTCGTATTCAAGTAGTACTTGGACATATTTGTCATAGTCTTCATTGATGACATTATTGTCTACTCCTACAATGAACATAATCATGCAGACCATCTCAGAATAGTATTAAAAACTCTCAAGACCCATCAATTGTTCGCCAAATTTAGTAAGTGCAAATTTTGGCTAAGTTCAGTAGATTTCCTTGGTCATATAGTTTTTAGTGATGGCATTAGAGTTGATCTCCAAAATACTGAAGTAGTGAGGAACTGGCCCAGACCCATCTCTCCGTCAGATATCAGGAGTTTCTTGGGTTTGGCTGGCTATTACCGATGGTTTGTTGAGGGACTTTTGTCTAATTCATCCCCCATGTCTCAATTGACTCAAGATAAAGTTAAGTTCCAGTGGTCAGATTCTTGTGAGAATAGTTTTTAGGAGTTAAGGACTCGACTCACTACAACCCCCCAGATGGTTCAGACGGGTTTGTGGTATATTATAATACTTTTAGAGTTGGTTTGGGTGTGTTTTAATGTAGAGAGGTAAGGTCATAGCCTATGCCTCTAGACAACTTAAGCCCCATAAAAAGAATTATCCTACTTATAATCTTGAGTTAGCAATTGTAGTGTTTGCCTTAAAGATTTGGAGGCATTATTTGTGTAGTGTACATATTGATATGTTCATAGGCTATAAAAGTCTGCAGTATCTATTGTGGCTATAAAAGCCTGCAGTATCTAATGTCCTAGAAAGACCTGAACCTTCATCACAGAATGTGGTTAGAGTTGTTGAAAGACTATGACATTAGTGTTCTGTATTATCCAAGCAAGGCCAATGTAATAGTTGATGCTCTCAGTAGGATGTGTATGGTTAGTGTTGCTCACGTGAAGGATGGTAAGAAGAAGTTAGTTCAGGAAGTTCATCAGCTTGCCCGACTAGGAGTCCGCTTAGTCAATTCATCATAGGGTAGCGTACGAGTGCAGAATAGTTCAAAATCATGTATGGTTTCTGTAGTAAAAGAAAAGAAGGATAGGAATCCTATTTTAGTTAAACTAAAATAGTTAGTTAGAGATCAGAAAGTAGAGGTTTTCTCCCAAGTGGTAAATGGTGTATTACGCTACCAGGGTAGAATATGTGTGCCATGTGTAGATAGTTTGATATAGCAGATTCTTACAGAAGTGCATGGCGCGCACTACTCGATTCACCCAGGGGCCACCAAGATATACCGTGACTTGTGAGAAGCCTATTGGTGGAGTGGAATAAAGAGAGACATTATAGAATTTATAGCTAAGTGCTCGAATGTCAGTAGGTTAAGATCGAGCATTAGAAGCCTAGTGGAGCTATTGTAAGACCCCACAAAATCCTAAGCTTGATTCAGTCCTGTAAAAGCTAGTAAGGGGTCCCAGACTTAGAAAAAAATTCAGCTAAGTGTTCATACTTAGAGTTATTTTATCCTTCATAAGTTGGCAATCCTTTTTCATGACCCTTATGACCTCCAAATATTGATTTTTAGGTTAATTAATAATCAGGAATATCAGTAGGTGTTCTCGGATAAGTTTTGGATTTTTCAAACTTCGTTAGAAACATATTTGAAAGCTCAAACCAGTGGATCGACGCGATCTCAACGCGCCGCATTTCCCATCGCATCGATGAGTATTTTTTCCAGCTCCCAGTGCAAATTCCAGTGAACCGACGTAGACTCGACCCGGCGTGTTGGCTATCGCATCAATTCCAACGACACAATGTGGCAGTCTATGCATCACTAGTCTAGTTTTCAGTAACTAAAACCCATGTCCAGAGGGGTAAATGGATCTTTTTTCATCTTATATCAGCCCCTAAAACATGTAATTAAGCCATCCAAAAGGCAAAATTTATTCATTCTCTCTAGAATTTTTGAATAACAAACCCTAGTTCATCACATTCAAGAATCCAAGTTCCAAGGAAATCCGTCAATCTTTCAGAATTCAAGATTTAAGGTATGTCAAGTGTTCATCAAAAGGTCCCTTCCACTCTTGGAGTCCAAGAAGATCTTTTAAACTTTCATTAAATTGATTTCATGATTTCCATGATTTGGATTCAAGTATATTCATGATTATAATGTTGATTGGGTTTCTATACCATGATTAAGTGCAAGATTTATGTAAAAATAATTATTATGTTTGTAGTATCATCTGAATTTATGTTAAAGCCGTGAAATTATGACGCTCATGTGTTGATTAGTACTATGTGCATATACAACGCCTTCCAAGTGTTTGATAAGTTGTTCATACGAATTAAATAGTGAGATTAAATCGTATTAGCATGTATACTAGTTCATGTCATTCTAGTGTTTGGTAAAATGCCTCTATAGATGCATTATGAACAAGTGTACATTTCTATGCTATGCAAGGTCATCTGATGCTTTACTTTCCATGCTATCGAGTCCTAGGGGTATTTAATACCCGATAATTTAGTTTCTTACCTAGAGCAAGTGTTAGTTACAAAATAATCTCAGTCATGTCATATCAGAGTTACAGAACTTAAGAAAAACTCAGTAGACTCAGTATCAGTCTAGTTCAGACCTCAGTAAATTCAGTCAGTTAATAGAATTCAGTATTATTCTGTCAGTCAATGGAACTCAGTGAACTCAATTTAGTTTAGTTAGACAGTATAATCAGTAATAGTTCAGTCAAGCCTAGTATGAACTAGGAATCAGTTCAATGTCTATTCAGTTGGGAGTAGTAGGATTGGGCATGGTATGGTATATACCAAATTTCCATACCGAACCAAAATTTTGATACCGTGGTTTTTGATATTATGGTATTTGGTATGGTATATGGTATCCATTTTAAAGTTTTTTGGTATATGGTATGGTACATGGTGTTTACAAATGACATACCGAAATACCGAATATCTTACCAAAGTATATATAGTTACATTAGTAACTTTTATATATATATATATACACAAAAAAAATTACTTAGTATTAATTAGTATAAAAATGTTTAGACTTTGAAACTTTTGCTACTCTATCTTAATTCAAATGTCTTTTTGATGTAATTGACTAATAAAAGGAATTGTTTATACTTATTTTTCAATATTTCTACATGTGTAATGAATTTTATGATACAATTAAGACATGCTTTTGAAAAGTCGAAGTAATAATACTTTAGTATACGAATCTATATTGTCAAAGTTAAACAAACTATGGTTACCGATTACTATACCACAAGATACCAAAAGCAAACGTCAAACTACCAAATCATAATAAATTAATATGGTATGGTAATGGTATAATGTTTTTAAAAACTGAATGCCAAAATTACCATACCGTACCATACCATGACCGCCCCTAGGGAGTAGGATTCAGCACCGAGCAAACTCAGGGATGGGGGCATTCTTACCAGCAGAGGGTTTGACCATTAGTAGCAATCCCTGCATTACAGAACTGTGTAGCTAGAATAGGTTGAGATATCTTCCTGTCAGACTAGGTTTGATACATCTCATACGATTTTTCCTGCCACCGAGGGTTGACAAAAAAGCTTTCTGTCAGAGAGGGTTAACTCATAGTTGTCTTTACCCGTGGCATAGTACTGACACCCTTCAAAATAGGGTTACAGTTTGGACCTTAATCTATCTAAAAAAGGGCATGTCAGTTAGATAATTACCTTTTACAGTCTCAGTTTTAGTTCCAGTCTCAGTATAGAACTCCATTCAGTTCTACAGCATCAGGTTTGTCAGATTTAGTCACTCAGTTCACTACAGAACTCAGTATAGTTCCATAGAATTAGGACTGTCAGATAAAGTCATTCAGCTACCAGTTATAGAGTATCAGTAAACTCAGATATCAGTAAATTAGTAAGTAGAACTCACTATCCAGTATTATTACGACCTTAGTTACAGTTTACGTATTCATGCATGTACTCTTATTCAGTTATACTCATATTAGTCGGTCAGTATTTTTCATGCATATGAACCAATGCATCTCATCCTACCTCACTTAGTATACCAATATATTCAAAGTACTGACACATACCTTTCTTTATGCTATGATGTCTTATATCATAGATTCAGATGCACGGGCTCCCGATCATACTAGTAGCCTGATCCATCAATAGCAGACTAGTGGTGAGTCATCATTGTTTAAGGACAAATTTATTATTACAGTATTTCAGTACGTAATTTATTTCAGTAGTTAGTGTTAGTTAAGGACTTATCCTATCAACTCCTTGTTTAGATAGTAGAGGCTTATCAGACTAGAGTATTTTAGACAGATCTATTAGTATTTAGTTTTCAGTACTCAGTATTTATTTATAGTTTGAACCTTATGTAAATTTTTGGCCTAATTTCCATATAATACAGTATTATTTTTCAGTTATTACAGAAGGTACCAGTCATGGATTAGCTTGTGGTCCCTCGGGATTGTGAGCACCTTATAGCATTTGGGGTATAGACTTGGGGTATTACAAACTTAGTATTAGAGCCTAAGATTCAACAGAGTCCTAGGAAGTCTGAAAGCCATATCTAATAGAGTCTTGTGCATGGGTATATAGTGCACCACACTTATGGACAACAGGCTATTAGATGCTTTAAGAAAAGTTTCCCTTCTTCCAGTAGTCATGTCGTGTGAGTGAACATGAGCTCAAGTTAAACTCTCAATCTAATTCATCTCTTCCTTATGCTTTCATAACATGCCTTGTAGAGAAGCTAACGAGAGAAGTAATGAAAATTGGCCAGCCTCTCTGCCCGTTCAGGCAGATCCCCTGAATGAGCATGTCTCCTACTCTGAATTTAGAGCTGTTTTTATTGCCTTAGTTTATTTGATAGTAGCCCAGAATAATCAGCTGGCAACAATTCTATCTAGGCCTATGACTCAGGCTCCGTAGCATGAGGAAAAGAGATATAGAAAAAGAGAGAGAAAGAATAAGAGGCCCAGAACACCAAGGCTAAAGAGTGGCCGAACAAATCCTCTCTGTCAGAAGTATGGCAGAAACCATCAGGATGTCTACTAGGCTGGAAGTGATGTATGTTTCAGATATGGCAAGCCAGGCCACAGAGTCAAACAGTGTCCTCAGGTGGTTTCGCAGAGTCAGCATAACTGTCCCTCAGCTCAGTCCGGTCACCTGAATCAGCAGGGTGCTGCTTCAAGTGCCACCAGTGGGTAGTGACCAAACAGACTCTATGCACTTCAATCCTAACATGATCGGTAAATTTCTCCTGATGTAGTCACTATTACGTTATAAGTTTATCATTTGCATGTTTATGCTTTGCTAGATCTAGGAGCTTATTTGTCTTTTATAACTCCTTATATAGCTGTTGACTTCGAAGTCATTCCCAAAAATTCTAGCAAAGCCTTTCTTAGTCTCTACCCAGTGGGTAAATCTATCATAGCCCAAAGGGTATATAGGAACTATCCTGTTATGGTATCTAAGAAAGTCACTTTAGAAGACTTAGTCAAAATAGAGATGATTGATTTTGATACCATTCTCGGCATAGATTGGCTTCATTCCTGCTATGCCTCAGTCGATGGCAAAAATAGAATTGTCTAGTTTCAATTCCCGAATGAGCCCACCCTAGAGTGGAGGGGTAGTACTTCAGCACTTAGGGGTCAACTTATTTCCTACCTTAGGGCAAGGAAAATGATATCTAAGGGATGTGTCTACCATCTCGTTCTCCAGGACTTTAGATCAGAAACCCCTAATCTTGAGTCAGTATCAGTAGCATATGAATTTCCAAACGTGTTTCCCAAAGATCTTCCAGAAGTTTCTCTCAAAAGGGAAATCGACTTTGGAATAGACCTGCTTCCAGATACTCACCCATAACTATTCCGCCATACAAAATGGCTCCAAAAGGACTCAAAGAATTAAATGAACAGTTGAAGGATCTCTTAGATAACGGATTTATCAGTCCTAGTATGCCCCCCGTGGGGTGCACCAGTTCTATTCGTGCATAATAAAGATGGTTCTCTCAGGATGTCCATTAACTACCATCAGCTAAATAAAGTCACGACCAAGAACAAGTATCCACTTACCAAAATCGATGACTTATTTGACCAACTTCAGGGTGCCATTTACTTTTCTAAGATAGACAAGGATTAGGCTATCCATCAGCTCAGTGTCAGAGAATGTGACATTCCAAAAACAGTTATCAGAACTCAGTATGGTCATTTCAAATTCTTATTCATGTCATTTGGTCTTACCACCAACAGATTTCATGGTTTTGATGAATTGCATGTTCAAGAAATACTTGAACATGTTCTTTATAGTCTACATAGATAACACTCTTGTATATTCCCGTAATGAGGATGAACCCACTAATCATCTCAGAATTGTACTTCAAACTCTCAAAAACCATCAGTTATCATAGTATCTTATCTATTCATGTCTTATATGTTCGCTCTATGATAATAGCTTATATTTGTGCACATTAGCAGTGCCTAGTATAGGAGTTTCAGTTCACTCAATATTACAAATCATGTTTCATAAATACAAAAACTCCAAACTGGGGTCATACAGCTCATGACTCATGTACTGATGTCATTTTTTTTATAGTATGCCCAGTTCCCAAGACTTATGCTACACTCCAAACAGTCGGCTAAGTTTAGATTATGTCATGTACATCCTCGGTTTAGGTCTCTTGATAAATCCATGGTTTTGTTATTCTGTTCTTCAGGCCTTAGTTAAGTGCTGAGTTCAATATAGTATTCGTTCATTCTTCATGACCTCATGTTTAAACCTTTTAGTGAACTCTTTTTATAAAATGAGGCAGTGATGAGCGATTTCTTAGATGGGAGTGAGTAAATGTTTCATAATAAGTAAAGATTTTTGCATGCTTTTTTTATACAAGGCTGTAGTTATGACAATAGGCCTAAATGTCAGGGTAGTGTGCTAAGTAAATGGCTAGCAAGAAGTTGTATTTAGTTATTAAAGGGAGAGAAATTAGAATTTTTCATCAGATGATAAGTTGAGAAAATGCTGAGTGTGAGTGTCTATTTAGATCCTTGATTTATGTCAGTCTCCATCATATAGTTATTAAAACTTAGTATTCAGTTCTAGTATGAGCTCAGTTATAGTCCTAGTTGCAGTCTCAGTTACAGTCTTAGTTATCATCTTAGTTACAGTCTTAGTTATCATCTTAGTTACAGTCTCTGTCATAGTCTCAGTCCGGTAATCAAATTAGAAACTCAGTTCAGTTTTAGATTTGCTTGAACATAGCATACCATTATTAGTTATTTAGTTATCAGTATTTTGGTACCTCAGTTTACAAACTATTTTCGAATCTTGTTATATTTTTGGTCTTGCATTCTCAAAAAATACAGTCTCCAAGTATTTATGCTCAATACCTCACATTGCTCAGTCATCCCTTACCACATACGTAAAATACTCTACAGTTTCAGTCCAAACTAAGTACAGTTTAATCTTACATGACTAGTATTCATCTATCAGTCATTCAGTTCATTAGACAAGTTAGTATATTTATGTATTCGCGCTCAACAACCGTGTGAATAGTTACAGTAGTCTCAGGTGAAGTGTCGTAATAGGGTGGAGAGTATAGTTGAGAGAGTATTTTAGGAATATATCTAAGCTTGAAAATTTATAGTTGTAGTGTATAAGGCTTAGTCACTCTATCTTAAGATGATGATTCGTAGGCCTCACCTCATATTACAAAATTTTAGCCAGGATGTGATTTCTTGTTCGGATGTTTTATTTAGCTCATGCCAAGATTCCTTGCTCCTTAAAGTCACTATAAATCTATAGAAAGAGTGTCAAGGAAATGCTCCAGTCGAGTTTTAAATTTCATCATGAGTTAGTCCGTAAGCCAATAAGTCAGTTTAGCAACCAGGTAGATAAGTTAGTATGGTTTGGTTTCCCATATTTCTATCTAGTCACACTATTCGAAGCCTCATGAATGTAACTATTCCAAGATGGAGAAACCAGGTAGTTGTGTGTTCAGATCAGTTCATGTATCATGTCCCAGTTTCAGATCCCAGATATTTAGTCACAACTTAGTTCGGAGGTGCCCTATGCATCGTCCTAGCTTTTCCTCAGTATCTCAGCCAATTTAGCATTCTTCAAGGGACATAATGTCCCAAAGGGGAGATGTACCATAACCCCCGAGATCTCACGTCCAAAACTTCCCAGTTTCTCTTCACGTAACAAATCCAATTTGGAATGATGGGTACTCATGAGTGGACATCAAGTTCCAATCTCAGCCAGAAGCCATTTATTTAGGGGCTCAGTTCAGTTCATGTATCATATTTCAGTCTCAGTTATGTGCTCATGTTCCTGTTCATGCATGTTTAGTAATCGATCTCAGGTTCATCAGTATTCTCAGCTTAAGGTAATCGTCTTCCTTAGATTAGCTTAGTACATGCTTAGTTATAGTTATAAACTTGGTATCCATTACCATTGTATATTCAATCATGCATTCACGAATTAGTTCATTCATGTACTCATGCATCAGATATGCATGTTCAGTTTACAAACTTAGCATATCAGTAGTTTTAGTCAGGTGTTCTATGCATCAGAAATACATGTTCAGCGTGTAAGCTCAGGCCATCAGTGTTTCTCAGCTTAGTCAATCTCATTCGAGGACGAATGTTCCCAAAGGGGATATATTGTAAGACCCCGCAAAATCATAAGCTTGATTTAGTCTTGTAAAAGCTAGTAAGGGTTCCCAGACTTATAAAAAAATTCAGCCAAGTGTTCATACTTAGAGTTATTTTAGCCTTCGTAAGTTGGAAATCTTTTTTCACGACCCTTATGACCTTCAAATATCAATTTTTAGGTTAATTCGTGATCAGGAATGTCAGTAGGTGTTCTTGGACAAGTTTTGGATTTTTCAAACTTTGTTTGAAACATATTAGAAAGCTTAAACCAGTGGATCGATGCGATCTCAAAGTGTCACATCGCCCATCGCATCGATAAGTATTTTTCCCCATCTCTCAGTGCAAATTCTAGTGAATCGATGCGGACTCAACGCGGCGTGTTGGCTATCGCGTCTATGTCAACGATGTGGCGTATCAGTCTGCGCATTGCTAGTCTAATTTTCAATAATTAAAACCCACATCTAGAGGGTAAATGGGTCTTTTCCCATATTATATCATCTCCTAAAACAAGTAATTAAGCCATTCAAAAGTTAAAATTTACTCATTCTCTATAGAATTTTTGAAGAACAAACCCTAGTTCATCACATTCAAGAATCCAAGTTCCAAGGAAATCCATCAATCTTTCAGAATTCAAACTTTGAGGTATGTCAAGTATTCATCCAAGGGTCCCTTCCACCATTAGAGTCCAAGAAGATCTTTTAAACTTTAAGTAAATTGATTTCGTGATTTCTATGATTTGGATTCAGGTGTATTCATGATTATAATGTTGATTGGGTTTCTATACCATGATTAAGTGCAAGATTAATGTAAAAAAAATTATTATGTATGTAGTATCATGTAAATTCATGTTAAAGCCTTGAAATTGTGATGCTCATGTGTTGATTAGTACTGTGTGCATATACAATGCCTTCTAAGTGTTTGATGAGTTGTTCATGTGAATTAAATAATGTGATTATATTGTATTAGCATGTATACTAGTTCATGCCATTCAAGTGTTTGATAAAATGCCTCTATAGATGCATTATGAACAAGTGTACATTTCTATGCTATGCAAGGTCATATGATGCTTTACTTTCCATGCTATCGAGTCCTGGGGGTATTTAATACCCGATAATTTAGCTGCTTACCTAGAGCCAATATCAGTTACAGAATAATCTCAGTCATGTCACGATCAGTAGTACTCTTAGTCAGTTAAAAAACTCCTAAAAAATTCAATAGACTCAGTATCAGTCCAGTCCAGTTTAGTATCCAGTTCAGACCACCATAAATTCAGTCAATTAATAAAATTCAGTAGTATTCCATCAGTCAACAGAACTCAATGAACTCAGTTCAGTTCAGTTAGACAGTATAAGCAGTAACAGTTCAGTCAAGCATAGTATGAACTAGGTATTAGTTCAGTGTTCATTCAGTTAGGAGTAGGATTCAGCACCGAGCCAACCCAGGGATGGAGGCATTTCTGCCAGTAGAGGGTTTGACCCTTAGTAGCAATCCTTACGTTACAGAACTACATAGCTAGTGTAGGTTGAGATATCTTCCAGCTAGACTATGGTTGATACATCTCATACGAGTTTTCCTCCCAGCGAGGGTTGACGAAAGATCTTCTAGTCAGAGAGGGTTAAATTACAGTTATCTTTACCCGTGGCACGGTACTAACACCCTTCCAACTGGGGTTACAGATTAGACCCTAATCTATCTAAAAAGGGGTATGTCGATTAGATAATTACCTCCCACAGTCTTAATTTCAGTTCCAATCTAATTATAGAACTCAGTTCAGTTCTACAACATCAGGACTATCAGATATAGTCACTCAGTTTAGTACAAAACTTAGTATAGTTCCACAGAATCAGGACGGTCAGATAGTCATTCATCTACCAGTTATACTGTAATACCTAAATTTCTTCCTAGCTTATTTCGTCCCAAGAATGCGTAGTATTAGCTTTTAAAGTGAATGATGATTATTACATGAGGAATTTTCAAGATTTTTACTTTTTTCATGTGGGAAATTCAATAAGCTTTCCTTCAATATAAAATTCGCCCAAATCCGACACCCGGGCAAAGAGTTAGAGCCTTTTTAGTAAGACAATATATCACCTGAGCCTCCAGCACGTCATGGAGATAGCTCAAATGGAAACTGTCAATTTCCAGTGTTTCTCTGCGATAGTGACGCATCGCACCAAACTTCCAGGTCGCAGAAAAGGTGGCAACGTGATAGCTCCGTATCGCGCCACCGTGCAAATTCCTACTTGTCATTTTCCAATGACTTGACGCATAGTGACATGTCGTGCCAAGGATGAAAATCAGGAAATTTTCTCAGAAATTAAAGATGCGTCATAAGATTAAAAGGGCTAATTTCCCCACCCTATATAAGCCTTATAATACGAGATTTGGTCATAATTCAGCAACTTATACTCAATTACTCTCAAAAACTCTCAAGAACAAGCCCTAGGGTTTTCATAGAAGGTTTAATTCCAAGGGAATTCATCATCAAATTTCAAGAATCTCTCCGTTAATCTTTACGAAATCATGAACTAAGGTATGTGTAGTGTTCATCCACGGGTCCCTTTCATTCGTGGGGTTTAAGAATCATGTTTTAGATAACCTATTATGATTTGCTTGTTGTGATTTGATCATGTTCATGTTGATAGTTGTTATTTATGTTTCAAGATGGTGTCTTGATGACTTTCCATGAAATATGTGAGTTTGTTGATTGAAAACCTATGAGTTTGGGTAGTTTTAGATTCTTAAATTGATAATTTCACCTATGCTATAAAGTGTACAGGTAAGGTGTTTGATAAAATGCCTAGAATGAAAGAATCATATTCCTTATAATTCAATAGTATCTAAATAACAAGCCTATGCTAACCCTTATGATGCAACATAATTTCCATGCTCTTTTTGTGTATTGACTGTTGTTTTATGCAACGTTCATGATATTGAAATCAATTCAAGTATGTACATGTTATATCCATTCCCTTCCATGGTCAAGATTATGATAACCATGTGAAGCATGAGATCCCTTATTTATGGAATTATGAATTATGAACTCTATTCCTATGATCAAGAAGTATTATGGATTATTAGTGTTGGTCATGTATTCAGGAATGTCATGCCTTGTCAGTTTCCTTCTATCGAGTCCTGGGGGTACTTGTACCTGAAAAATATCCCTCTGTGCCTAGAGCCATGTTATGTTTTCATGATACTCTCAGTCAAGCCATGTTCCATAGAAGTCAGCCAGTCATGTGACTCAGGAAATCTTAGAAATCTCATGAACTTAGTACTCAATAAGATCAGTAATCTCATGAATTCAGTCAGTTATCAAATAGCAATAGTATTCCATCAGTCTATAGAATTCAGTAAAATTAAACCATGTACAGTCAGTCAATCATGTTCAGTCTCTTCAGATAGGAGTAGAAATTAGCACTGAGTGAACCCAAGGGTGGGAACACACACTGTCAAATGAGGGTGTGATTCTTAATAGTCATCCTTGTGTTCCAGAACTATGTAGCCAGCATAGGTTGAGAAATAAACACTGTTAGATAAGGGTTGATGAGGGTTGATGAGGTGGATAAGCACTGTCAGATGAGGGCCCCACTATTCTCTTTAGAGGACACTATCAGATGAGGGTACCCACAGTTGTCCTTACCAGTGGGACGATATTGACACCCTTCTAATCAGCACACAGATTGGACCCCAGCTCAGCTGTTCTACTATATTTGGGGCATGTTGGTTAAATAATTATTCCCACAGTTTCAGTATTATTCTCAGTTAAAGAACTCAAATAGTTCTTCAGATTTCAGGACTGTTAGATATAGTTAACTCAATCACAGTACGAAACTCAGATATCTCTATCAGATTTAGGACTGTCAGATATAGTCACTCATGTTATCAGTTATTTTAGTTATTGTAACTATAGTATCAGTCATGCTAGATATCAATAAATTTATGTCATCAGTATATAGATTCAGTTATCATGTTCTCACGATCTAAGTTACTATGTATTTATATGTGCACTCTCACGTTCATATTAGTCAAACAATTATTATCATTCATGCATGTAAGCCCCATGTATTCATCCTACCTCACACGTATACCCAATACATTCTTTTGTACTGATGCATTTGCGCTATGATGTTTTCTTTTTATGTTACACCATAGGTTCAAAGACATGACTCCCAGATCAGCAGCAGCAGTAGCATTCCAGGGTTCAGAGTTTTAGTAGTGAGTCCTCATTCTTCGAGGATGTGATCTTATTTTATCATATTAGTTCAGTTTTCAGTTGATGGAGTTAGTTGGAGACATGTCCCATCAACTCCTTAGTCAGACAGTTAGAGGCTTTTAGACGACTACAGTATTTTTCATGTTTTTCAGACTTCAGTATTTTAATTTTGTTTTAGTATTGAGATACCACTCTATGTCAGACGTTATTGTTATTACTTATTTTTGTTCATTATTGAACCTTACGGCCTTTCAGTGAATGTTTCCATATTTTTATGTCATATTATATAGTGTACAGGTATAAATATTAGTCATGGGTTAGCTTGTGGTCTTTTGGGGTCATAAGAACCGCGTAACATACTGGTTTAGATAATCGAAGTGTTACAAACTTAGTATCAGAGCCTAAGGTTTAAAAGAGTCCTAGGATATTTGAAAGCTGCATCTAGTAGAGTCTTGTACATAGACGTGTTGCGTGCCACATTTATGTGCATGAGGCTATGAGATGTTTTAAGAAACAATTTCCCTTCTTTTAGTATTCATGTCGTGCCCATGAGCATAATCACAACTCAATCTCTCAATCTAATCCATTTCTCCTCTTGATTTCAGAACATGCCTCCAAAGAGAAGAAACCAGTCAGCTCCTCTGCCTGAAGATCCTTTGGGCGAGCATGTTTCTCATGTGGAATTTAGAACTGTATTTACCACTCTTGCTCAGTACCTGCCTATAATGAGTGGCTAGCAGTTATTCCATCCAACCCAATGGCCAACTCAGCCGGAGCTAGGATTCGAGACTTCACCTAAATGAATCCTCCAACGTTCCTTAGGTCTAAGGTAGATGAAGACCCTCAGGAATTCATAGATCAGGTCCAGAAGGTGATAGATACCATGGGTGTGACTACTGCTGAGAATGTTAAGTTAGCCTTATACCAGTTGCAAGATATGGCTCATACTTTGTACAAGCAGTGGAAGTCCGAAAAGGTAGATGGTGCAGGTCCTATAGAGTGGGAGGAGTTTGTCACAGCTTTCTTAGATAGATTCTTTTCCCAGGAGTTGAGGAAGGCAAAGGTTCTAGAGTTCATCAACCTCAGGCAGGGCAATATAAAGGTGAAAGAGTATTCTCTTAGGTTTACTCAATTACCCAGATCTGCCTATATATGGTTGCAGACAACAGAGCTAAGATGAGCAAGTTTCCTTCAGGGGTTAATGATAGTGTAGTTAATGAGCGCAGATCTGCCATGCTAAATAGTGACATAACTATAGCTCAACTCATGAATCACACTCAGTAGATAGAGGAGCAGGAAATTAAGTAGAGGAAAAAGCAGAATAAGAAATCTAGGACAGGTAGCTTCAATTTTAGACATCCTAAATCAGGAGGAGGAAACCGTTCCCAGTTTTGTCCTAAGTCATTAGTTCCAGCTCCTTCTCCAGCCAGTTCTCTAATTCCTAAGTTCAGAGAGGGTAACAAAGATAGAGCGCCAGGCTCTAAGTCTTAGGGCAGTGTCAGCAATACCCAAACTAATCCCCTATGTCAGACTTATGGTAAGAACCACAAGGGTGCTTGCAGAGCTGGTAGCGATGTCTATTTTGGTGGTGATAAACTAGGCCATAGATTTAGAGATTGTCCCAAGTTGGGTTATCAGGGTCAGCAGAACCGTTCTGCAACTCAGTCTGGTAGCCCAAACTAGTATGGTACCACTTCCAGTGCTACTAGTGAGCAACGCCCAAAAAGTCTCAATGCTCTTCAGACCCGACAGGATCAGGAAAATTCTCCTGATGTTGTTACTAGTACGTTACAGATCTTTCATGTTCATTTTATGCTTTGCTAGATCTAGGTGCATCCTTGACTTTTATTACTCCTTATATAGCAGGCAATTTTAGAGTCAATCCCAAAATTCTAGCAGAACCCTTTTCAGTATCTACCTCAGTGGGTAAAACTATTATAGCTCGGTGGGTATACAGTAACTGCCTGGTTATGATATTTTAGAAAGTCACGTCAGTAGATTTAGTTGAGTTAGAGATGACTGATTTTCATGTTATTCTCGACATAGATTGGCTTCATTCCTGCTATGCCATAGTTGACTGTAGAAATAGAATAGTTCAATTTTAGTTTTCTAATAAACCCATCCTAGAGTGGAAGGGTAATACTTCAGCGTTTAGAGGTTAGCTTGTTTCCTACCTTCGGGCAAGAAAAATGATATCTACGGGGTGTGTTTATCATCTCGTGTATGTTAAGGACTCTAGTTCTAAATCACCCAGTCTTAAATTAGTCCCAGTGGTTAATGAGTATTCAGATGTCTTTCCCAAAGATCTTCCAAGCATTTCTCCCGAAAGGAAAATAGACTTTGGCATAGACCTTATTTCAGGTACTCAACCTATCTCTATTCTTCCATATAGAATGGCACCAGCAGAACTCTAAGAACTGAAAGAACAATTGAAGGATCTCTTAGATAAGGGATTCATCAGACCCAACATTTCCCCATGGGGCACACCAGTCTTATTCGTACGCAAGAAAGATGATTCCCTCAGAATATGTATAGATTACTGTCAACTCAATAAAGTCATGGTCAAGAACAAATATCCTCTTCCCAGAATTAATGACTTGTTTGAAAAACTTCAGGGTGCCAGTTATTTCTCTAAGATAAACCTCATATCAGGCTACAATCAGCTTAGAGTTAGAGAATGTGACATTTCAAAGACAGCTTTTCGTACTTGGTATGGTCACTTTGAATTTCTAGTCATGTCCTTTGGTCTTACCAATGCCCAGCAGCTTTCATGGACTTGATGAACTGTGTCTTTAAGCAGTACTTGGACATGATTGTCATAGTCTTTATAGATGATATTCTGGTCTATTCACGCACAGAGCATGATTGATCATCTCAGAATAGTACTTCATACTCTCAGAGATCATCAGCTATTCGCCAAATTTAGTAAGTGTGAATTTTGGCTAAGGTCAATAGCATTCCTTGGTCATATCATTTTCGGTGATGGTATTAGAGTAGATCTTCAAAAGACCGAAGCGGTAAGAAATTGGCCTTGCCCTATCTCTCCATCAGATATTAGGAGTTTCTTAGGTTTGGCTAGCTATTACAGACGTTTTGTTGAGATATATTCTTCTATTGCAACCTTTATGTCCAAATTGACTTAGAAAAAAGTCAATTTTTAGTGGTCAGATCCTTGCGAGAAGGGTTTTTAGCAATTGAATACTCGACTCACCTCAGCTCCAGTTCTAGCTCTTCCACATGGTTTAGATATATTCGTAGTGTATTGTGATGCATCTAGAGTAGGTTTGGGTTGTGTCCTCATGCATCATGGTAAGGTCATAACCTACTCCTCTAGACAGTTAAATCCCCATGAGAAGAATTATCCTACTCATGATCTTGAGTTAGCAGCCATAGTATTTGCCTTAAAGATTTGGAGGCATTATCTCTATGGAGTTTATATAGATATCTTCACAGATCATAAGAGTTTTTAGTATGTCTTTTCTCAGAAAGATCTCAATCTTCATCAAAGAAAGTAGTTAAAGCTCTTGAAAGATTATGATATGAGTGTCTTTTATCATTCGAGCAAGGCCAATGTAGTGGCCGACGCTCTCAGTAGACTATCCATAGGTAGCATTTCTCATGTTGAGGATAGTAAGAAGGAGTTAGTTTAAGAAGTTTATCAACTTGCTAGACTAGGCATTTTCTTAGTTGATTCTTCAAAGGGTAGTGTATGTGTTCAGAGTAGTTCAAAATCATCTCTAATTTCTGAGGTGAAAGAAAAGCAAGACAGGGATCCTAGCCTTGTCAAGCTAAAAGAGTCGGTCAGAGATCATAAAGTAGAGGTTTTCTCCCAAAGAGGAGATAGTACCCTTTGTTTTTAGGGTCTTCTGTATGTTCCATGTGTAGATGACTTAAGGCAGTGAATTCATACAAAAGCGCATGGTGCGCGATACTCTATTCCTCCAAGGGACACTAATATGTACCGCGACTTGTGGGAGATCTATTGGTGGAGTAGGATAAAGAGAGATGTTACAGAGTTTGTGGCCAAGTGATCTACATATCAGCAAGTTAAGATAGAGCATAAAAAGCCTAGTAGTTCCATGTAGGAGTTCACCATTCCTACGTGGAAGTGGGAAGAAGTGAACATAGATTTTGTGATGGGTTTGCCTTGAACTCATCATCAGCATGATTCAGTTTGGGTCATAGTAGACCGAATGACCAAGTCAGCTCATTTCCTTCCAATTCATACCTCTTATTCAGCTGAGGATTACGCCAAACTCTATATCAGGGAGTTGGTCAGATTACACGGTGTTAAATTATCTATCATCTTAGACAGAGGTACCCAGTTCACCTCTCACTTTTGGAAAGCATTCCAAAAGGGTCTTGGAACCCAAGTTTATCTCAGTACAGCCTTTCATCCTCAGACAGATGGTCAAGAAGAAAGGACCATTCAGACTCTTGAAGATATGCTAAGGGCGTGTGCAGTTGATTTCAAGGGTAGTTGGGATGACCACTTGCCTTTGATTGAGTTTGCATACAACAATAGCTATCATTCCAGTATTCAGATGGCTCTATTCAAAGCTCTCTATGGTAGGAGATATAGATCTCTAATCGGTTGGCTCGAAGTTAGTTAAGCCTCAGTCATAGGGCCTAACTTAGTGTTTGATGCCTTAGAGAAAGTCCAGTTTATTAGAGAAAGACTCTAAGCTACTCAGAGCTGATAGAAGTCTTATACAGATATGTATAAAAAGGATCTCGAGTTCGATATCAGTGATTATGTCTATCTAAAGATCTCTCCCATGAAGGTAGTGAAAGGGTTTGGTAAGAAGGGAAAGCTCAGTCCCCAATATGTTGGCCTCTTCAAGATTCTCAGTCTCTTTGGCAAGGTAGCTTATGAGCTCGATTTACCTTCAAATCTAGCCTTAGTTTATCAAATCTTTCATGTCTCTTTGGTCAACAAGTGCATAGGTGACCCATCAGTCGTAGTCCCTTTTCAGAGCATTGATGTTCAGAACAGCCTCTCTTATGAAGATATTCCAATCAAAATCCTAGATTATCAGTCTCGTAGACTAAGGAACAAAGAAGTCCCTCTAGTCAAAGTTCTTTGGTGAAATCAGTCCGTTCAAGGGGCTACTTGGGAAGAAGAAGTATACATGAACACCAATTACCCTCACCTTTTCTCCGCCAATCCAGATTAAGCTCAAGGTAATAGTTCTCCTTAAGCTTATCCAGCTTCACGTTCAGTATTCAATATAACTTAGTATTCAGTTTCATGCTCATGTTTCATCACAAATTCGGTATCAAGTACCATTGCATATTTGGTCATGCATTCATGTACCAGCTCAGTTATAAAATTATGCATCAGACATGCATTCTTATTGTGAGAAACTTAGTTCTTTAGAACACTCAGTTATGCATTCATAAATTAGTTACTGTAATGCTCGTGCCTTTTTCCTAGCTAGAAATCATCTCAAGGATGCTAGGACTTACTTTAAAATGACAACCTATCTTTGTACACGTGGTATTTTTTGAGATTTTCTCTTTCTATCACGTGGGAAATTGAGTTAGCTTTCCAACGGTACCAATTTTGTCCAAATTTGACATCAGATGAGGAAGTTAGCGACGTTTTACTTAGTACTATCGAAAATGACCCAGTATGACGGCCAAGTTGATGAACCGCCACATAAGTGACGGACCGCCACTTTGACCATCACAGCCAAGGCAGTTGAGCCACATACTAGATAAGGACTAACGGACGAGTTGACAGTCAGGCCGTCAACTCTTATCCAGTGAACCCTATTTCTGGTCCACGTCTGACGGGCTAAGTGACAGACTATCAAGTGTCTGACGGACCGTCAGTTGGATAGTCACATGCCACCTTTAGTTTATTTCTAGGTCGTCTTAATAGGGGTATTTTTGTCACTTACCACTCGCCTATATATACCCAGATAAGTCCGAATGCAGCCATTATACTTATTATTATTTCACAAACAAAAACTAGGGTTTCTCTTTGAATTTAATCCACAAGAACAAGACCCAATCTTCTTCAAGAATCAAAGGAGTTCAAATCCTTCAAGTTCAAAAACATCAAGAACCTTGAGTCAGTTATGCATAGTGGTCATCTGTGGACCCCTTTTGTTCATAGAGTTCAAGAACCATGCTTTTAAATGAGAAACTTTGATTTCCTTGTTGTTATGTGATGTTGTTCATGTTAATGATCATTGTTTAAGCTTCAAGATATTAATATAAGTTGACTTCCATGATGTATGCATGCTTGTAGTTAAAACCCATGAATTTGGGTGGTTCAAGATGATTAAAATTGTTGAGAAAACCTATGCCCCAAAGTGTGCATGCAAGGTTTTTGTTAAAATGCCTATAATGCTAAAAATCATGTTCCCATGACCCTATAGTATTTAAATAACAAGCTATGTCAACTCTTAAGATGATTCCACATGAACTTCCACGCTATTGATATGTGTTGCTAGTATGATTATTCAATGAACATGATATTAAGGTTGTGCAAGTACTTCCATGTGACATGAAATCCTTTCCATGCAATACATTGTTGATAACCATGCTTAGTATGAAATCCCTTATGTACGATATTATGAATTGCGGACTCAAATCTTATGATCAAGTTATGTCATGTGTGTCAGTTTTCTTCCATCGAGTCTTGGGGGTATTCGTACCCAAAAAATATAGTTGTGTTACTAGAGACAAGTCACGTTACCCCGATAATCTCGGTCAATCCATGATCTATAGAACTCAGTCAGTCATGTGACTCAAGAAACGTTCGAAATCTTATGATCTCAGCCAAATCTCAGATAGTAGTGCTATTTCACCAGTCAACAGAAGTCAGTTACTCAGTCCTTGTACAGTTAGTTAAATTATGTTCAGTCTCTTTAGATGGGATTAGAATTTAGCACCAAGTGAACCTAAGGATGGGAACTCACCTGCCAGTTTAGGATGTGATTCTTAACAGTCATCCTTGTGTTTTAGAACTATGTAGCTAGTGTAGGTTGACACATCTTAACCTATCAGTTGAGGGTTGATGAGGGGGATTAACCTGTCAGTTTAGAGTTCCCACCATTCTCATTTGAGTACCTTCCAGTTGAGGGTCACTCACAACTGTCTTTACCAGTGATGCGGTATTGACACCCCTCCAGTCAAGGCAGAGATTGGACCCCAACTTAGCTATATGCATTATTGGGGAATGTCGGTTAAACAACTACCTCCCATAGTTTCAGGCTTAATCACAGTAAAAGAACCGAGCTAGGTCTTCAGATAACAGTATACTAGGACAGCCAGATACAGTTAAATTCAGTTATAGTATGAAACTCAGATAGTTCTATCAGATGCAGGACTATTAGGCACAGTCACCCATGTATTCAGAACTACAATATCAGTCACGATCAGTTATCAGTTAACTATGTATTAGCGTACAGATTTAGCTATCACGTATTTGCGATCTCAGTTTCTATGTATGCATGTTTGCACTCCCACGTTTAAATCAATCAGTTAGTTAGCATTGTTCATGCATGTAACCCTATTTATGTTCAACCTACCTCACTCGTATACTCAGTAATCTAGTTGTACTGACACATGTGTGCTATGGTGCTTTCTCTTTATGTTACACCATAGATTCTGAGACATGAGTTCTAGACCAACAATAGCAGTCGTATTCCAATATACAGAGCTACAGTGAGTCCTCTTTATTTGAGGACGATATGATTTGATTCATTTATTATTTCAGTTAGTTTTCAGTTTATGGAGTTAGTTGGATTCATGTTCGTTCAACTCCTTATTCAGACTGTGCTTAGGGACTTTAAAATTTAGTTTAGATTTTATTCAGTTTTTAGTTGTTTTGGATATCTTTCACCTATATGGATGTTATTTTACTAGATTCTTTATTCAGTTGAACCTCATGGCCTACATGTTCATGTTTTCTACATTATTATGATATATATTGCAGTGTATAGATACAGATATAGTCATGGGTTAGCTTGTGGTCCTTCGAGGTCATGAGCACTCTGTAGCATTTTGGTTTAAAAAATTGGGGTGTTATAGTTACACATGTATCAGATATGCATGTTCAGTATGTTATGTTCATCTTGTCAGTCATGAGATCATGTTCCAGTTATCCATGTTCTTTTCATGTTTAGCTTATTGTTCCACCTCTTAGCCAATCTCATTCGACAATGAATGTTCCCAAGGGGAAGATATTGTAATACCCTGAATTTTCTTCCTAGCTAATTTCATCCCAAGAATTCCTAGTATTATCTTCTAAAGTGAATGATGATTATTCCATAATGAATTTTCAAGATTTTTACTTTTTTTCATATGGGAAATTCAATAAGATTTCCATCGATATAAAATTCACCCAAATTCGACACCAGGACAAAGAGTTAGAGCCTTTTTAGTGAGACAGTGTATCACTTGAGCCTCAAGCACATCGCGGAGATAGGTCAAATAGCAAATGTCAATTTCTAGTATTTCTCCATGATAGTGGCATGTCGTGCCAAACTTCTAGGTCACAAACAAGGTGGCAATGCTATAGCTTCGCGTCGTGCCACCGTGCAAATTCCTATTTGTTATTTTCCAGTGACTTGGCGCTATAGCGGCGCGTCGTGCCAAGGATGAAAATTGAGAAATTTTCTCAAAAATTAAAGACGTGCCCTAGGGTTAAAAAGGTCAATTTCCCCACTCAATATAAGCCTTATAACACGAGATTTGGTCATAATTCATCAACTTATACTCAATTACTCTCAAAAACTCTCAAGAACAAACCCTAGGGTTTTCATAGAAGGTTCAATTCCAAGGGAATTCATCATCAAATTTCAAGATTCTCTCCATCAATATTTATGAAATCATAAACTAAGGTATACTTAGTGTTCATCCACGGATCCCTTTTATTCGTGGAGTCCAAGAATTATGTTTTAAATAACCTATTATGATTTGCTTGTTGTGGTTTGATCATGTTCATGTTGATAGTTGTTATTTATGTTTCAAGATGGTGTCTTGATGAATTTACATGAAGTATGTGAGTTTGTTGATTGAAAACCTATGAGTTTGGGTAGTTTTAGATTCTTAAATTGATGATTTCACCTATGCTATAAAGTGTGCATGTAAGCTGTTTGCTAAATGCCTAGAATTATAGAATCATGTTCCTTATGACTTAATAGTATCTAAATGACAAGTCCATGCTAACCCTTATGATGCAACACAATTTCCATGCTCTTGTTGTATATTGACTATTGTGTTACGCAACGTTCATGATATTGAAAACATGCAAGTATGTATATGTTATATGCATTCCCTTCCATGATCAAGACTATGATAACTATGTGAAGCATGAGATCCCTTATTTATGGCATTATGAATTATGAACTCTATTCCTATGATCAAGAAGTATTATGGATTGTTGGTGTTGGTCATGTATCCAGGAATGTCATGCCTCGTCAGTTTCCTTCTATCAAGTCCTGGGGGTACTTGTACCTAAAAAATTAGTTGTGTACCTAGAACCATGTCATGTTTTCATGATACTCTCAGCCAAGCCATGTTACATAGAAGTTAGTCAGTCATGTAACTCAGGAAATATCAGAAATCTCATGAACTCAGCACTTAGTAAGATCAGTATTCTCATGAACTCAATCAGTTATCAGATATCAATAGTATTTCATCCGTCGATAGAATTTAGTAAACTCAATCCATGTATTGTCAGTCAATCATGTTTAATCTCTTTAGATGGGAGTAGAAATTAGTACCAAGAGAACCTAAGGGAGGTAACACACACTGTCAGATGAGGGTGTGATTCTTAGTAGTCATCCTTGTGTTCCAGAACTATGTAGCCAGCATAGGTTGAGACATCAACACTGTCAGATGAGGGTTGATGAGGTGGATAAGAACTGTCAGATAAGGGCTCCACCATTCTCTTTTAGGGACACTGTCAGATGAGGGTACCCACAGTTATCCTTACCAGTGGTGCGGTATTGATGCCCTTATAATCAGGGCACAGATTGGACCCCAACTCAGCTGTTCTAGTGAATTTGGGGCATGTGATTAAATAACTATTCCCACAGTTTCAGTATCAGTCTTAGTAAAATAACTCAGATAGTTCTTCAGATTTCAGGACTGGCAGATACAATCAACTCAGTCATAGTACAAAACTCAGATAGTTCCATCAGATTTATGACTGTTAGACACAGTCACTTATGTTATTAGTTATTTCAGTTATTAAAAATCTAGTATCAGTCACGCTAGATATCAGTAAATTTATGTCATCAGTATATAGATTCAGTTATCATGTTCTCACGATCTTAGTTACTATGTATTCATATGTGCACTCTAACGTTCATATTAGTCAGTCAGTTATTATCATTCATGCATGTAAACCATATGTATTCAGCCTACCTCACACGTATACTCAGTAAATTTTTTTGTACTGACGCACTTACACTATGGTGTTTTTTTTATGTTACACCATAAGTTTAAAGACACGACTTCCAGATCAGCAGCAGCAGTAGCATTCCAAGGTTCAGAGTTTTAGCAATGAGTCCTCATTCTCCAAGGACGTGATCTTATTTTATTATCTAAGTTCAGTTTTTAGTTAACAGATTTAGTTGGGGACATGTCCCATCAACTTCTTAGTCAGATAGTTAGAGGCTTTCAGATGACTATAATATTTTTTATGTTTTTCAAACTTCAGTATTTAAGTTTTGTTTTGGTATCGAGATACCACTCTATGTCAGACATTATTGTTATTATTCAGTTATGTTCAGTATTGAACCTTACGGCCCCTCTGTGCATATTTCTACATTTTCATGTCATATTATGTAGTGTACAGGTACAGATATCAGTCATAGGTTTGCTTGTGGTCCTTCGGGGTCATGAGCACCGTGTAGTGTTCTATTTCAGATAATCATGGAATTACATATACAGTATCAGTAAACTCAAATATCAGTAAATCAGTAATTCATAACTCAGTATCCAGTGCTATTACGACCTCAGTTACAGTTTACATGTTCATGCATGTACTCTTATTCAGTTATAAGAACCCATACATTTGAGCCCACCTCACTTAACATACCAGTACATTCAAAGTACTAATGCATACCTTTCTTTGTGTTATGATATCTTATATCATAGGTTTAGACGCACGGGCTACCGATCATACTTAGTAGCCCGATCCATTAGCAGCAGACTAATGGTAAGTCCTCATTGTTCGAGGACAGATTTATTATTACAGTATTTCAATACTTAGTTTATTTTAGTAGTTGGAGTTAGTTGGGTACTTATCCCATCAACTCTTTGTTCAGATAGTAGAGGCTTATCAGACTAGAGTATTTCAGACAGATGTATCAGTATTTAATTTTTAGTACTCAGTATTTATTTATAGTTTTGAACCTTATGTCAAGTTTCCGCCTACTTTCTGCATAATATAGTATTATTATTTAGTTATTACAGCAGGTACCAGTCATGGGTTAGATTGTAGTCCCTTAAGAGTATGAGCACCGGTAGCGTCCGAGGTATAGACTCGGGGCATTACAGCTATGCAAGATTTTATCATTCCCACATGGAAGTGGGAGGAGGTGAACATGGATTTTATGATGGATATTCCCCATACTCATTGTCAGCATGATTTGATTTGGGTCATTGTGGATAGAATAACCAAATCAGCTCATTTCTTACCAGCTCATACGTCCGACACAGTCGAGGATTATATCAAGATCTATGTTAAAGAGTTGATCAGATTGCACAGAGTTCCGTTGTCCATCATTTCAGATAGAGGTACGCAATTCACCTCTCATTTCTAGAAAGCCTTCTAAAAGGGTTTTGGTACCCAAGTTCACCTTAGCACAGCCTTCAACCCTCAAATAGATGGTCAAGCAAAAAGGACCATTCAGACTCTATAAGATATGCTAAGAGTATGTGTCATTGACTTTAAGGGTAGTTAGGATGACCATTTGCCTTTGATTGAGTTCCCGTATAATAACAGCTATCATTCCAACATTTAGATGGCTCTGTTTGAGGCACTCTATAGGAGGAGATGTATATCTACAACCGATTGGTTTGAGGTGGGTAAGGCCGCAGTGGTAGGGCCTAAATTGATATTTGATGCCTTAGAAAAAGTTAAGTTGATCAAGGAAAGGCTTAAGATAGCTCAGACCCAACAGAAATAGTATGCAGATGTGTGAAGAAAAGATCTCGAGTTTGATATTAGTGATTATGTGTATTTGAAAATCTCGCCTATAAAGGAAGTGAAGAGGTTTGGCAGGAAGGGGAAGCTCAGTCCCCGATATGTCGGTCCTTACCGAATCCTCAGCCATTTTGGAAAGGTAGCTTACGAGCTTGAGTTGCCTTCAGACTTAGGTTCAGGGCACCCAGTGTTTCACGTCTTCTTACTTAAGAAATGCATTAGTGACCCAGTAGTTGTAATCCCAATAAAAGGTATAGATGTTCACGTCTTCTTACCTTTTTTTAAAAATGATGCATACATCAATTGTAAAGTATTTTTTATTTTTTTGTTGTTTGTAGTAAAAAGATGTCTTCCAAAAGAAAAGAAATGAAAAGTGGATCAACTTCTGACCACCTAACAAATAAAGCTAGAGTACAAATGGATTCGGAGTAACTTTCTGAACAATCTCAGTAAGGAAAAGTGAAGCAGAGAAAAGTTATGAAAATGATGTTGAGGGAGGTGGAGAAGGGTATGTAAAGGCTGGTGAAAAAATAAAAGTGAGGAGTAAGAAGAAAAAGATAAATAAGAAGAGAAGGAATTATAAAATGAGAAAGATGATGGTGATCAACATGATGATAATGCATCACCTATGGGACATGAATTAAGATCGAAATCCCAGTATGATCCTATCAAAACTATTAGTATTGATAGGTATGAAGTTGTAACACCAATAGATGACCCTGCAGGACTAACTGGTGATTATGTACTTAAAGCTGAGTTGGGGAAACCTTTTGATGACTTTAGGAATATGATGAAGAAGGAAAAAATAAGATGAATTTTTTAAGAGAGCTACTTTGGACACTTTCATAAACTGCCTGAGGAAAAAAATACCCATTTCCAAATCAGCATGGTATATGTTCTTCTCAAGTGAATGATCAAGTACGTAGGGGTGATAAATATTTAAAGGAAGGGGGTAAAAAGATGGATGAAATTTGGATCAACTATTGTGGCATGCCGGTTTTTTGGTATGAAAGAGTTTGCCATAGTCACAGGCTTGAAATGCGATCGTGCTAAAGAACCTCTCATCAAGGAAACACCCCATAAAAAGTCTTAGGCAAGTAGGACAACCAAATCATCACTATCAAATAAAGGCAAGGCATTGTCTAAGAAATCACCCACCAAAACCAACAAACGCAAAGAAAAAATATATGGGCTGTTGGAGATTGTTGTACGTGGCTATAGAGACATGAAGTTGTTACAAGATCTCAAGGATAAAGTGATACCAAATAAGTACAAGGATAAATTATGCTTAGCTTGTATTTCCCATTTCGTTACATTGTCAAGAGACGTCAACAAAGTCGTAAAAATGATTTATTGGAGTTTGCTGAGGATCTTGAGAAATTCAACAACTATCCTTGGGGATATATAGCTACAAGTTGACACTCAAATATTTACTGACAAAGCTATCCCCAAGGATGATCACCTTGTACATCTTTCCTTTGACTTTCATGATAAATTTAATCATTGTTTGTATACTCTTGCATTAGTTTCTATTGAATAATTATTATCACTTTTTTTGATTTGCTTCTTCTTTACATTTTTAGACTTGGGCATTTGAAGTCATTCCTCCCTTCTGAAAGAAGATCAAGGATTAGCTAGATGAGGTTTCTCATCCAAGGATCCTTAGGTTGTTGGCTACAAAGAGAAATATAAGCATTAAGGAGGTTGATCTTTTTAACCCTCCGGATAATGCAGTAAGTCTCCTTTTAAGTAAAATAATTTGACTCAAAGAAAGATATTGAAATAGATGATTCATATGTTGCAACTGATTGGTAATCTATTGTAATTTGTCTTAATAAACTACCAATCTGGTCCAATAGACTAGTAATCTATTGTGACAGATGAGTCATTTTTCACAACATATTACTCATATGTTGCTTTGGTTCTCTAAACCTAACTTAACAGATAACCCATCTACTGTAACTTATGCAACAGATGGGTAATCTGAAGTAATAAATGGTTAATCTATTGCCACATATGAACCATTTGTTGCACCATAAAGATTATTTGTTACATAAGTTGTCTGTGTTAACAATTACCTAACTAAATACAAATTATTATTTCATTTAAATGTAGCTATCATTTTTGGTTGTGCATTCATAGATTATGCCTACTAAGCAGGAGTTGGAGATGACTTCTTTTATTACTTAAGGTCTTGTTGATACAATAGGATACCCAACAGTGGAGTTAATAAGGAAGAAATTGGCCGGAGTAACAGCCATAAAAAGAGCATTTAGGTAAGGTCAGCCTAATGTGAGGCTCTTCATGACCAACCTATTGTAAGAGATCCGGCTATTGCTTCTGGGGGTGTTGTTGGTGGAGTTGTTCATGTTGGTGGCAGCAATACTGATGCTCATGGTTCTTCCATTCGTGATGATGAGCATATTGATGCTTAAGAAAAAATAAATATATTTGAAATCACCCCTTACACTGGTCCCTCTTACCCTCATACCGATCCCTCTCACCTTTACAGTGGTCCCTCTCATACCTCTTCACCCTCATATTCTCTTTGCAAATGCAAAGACTGCATGGACAGATAGGATAAGTTCTTTGAAAGAATAGATGTTATTGCTAAAGCTATCGAGGAATTGAAATTCAAGAGCGGTGTCATACCATCAAGAAGGTGAGATAGCCATACACTCTTACAGTAGAGGTTAGGAAAAAGAGAAAAGCAATTAGACATATACTCTCAAATATGAAATTAAAAAAATTATAACTCGTTCTCCTCCAAAAGTTGTTGAAGTTCAAGGACCATTAAAGAAAGTAGACATATACGTAGATTTTGATGCCAAACAGAAGGTTGCTCTGAGAAAGACCATAAATTCCAAACAACGCACAAAAATCATCACCATGAATACCTTTTTCCCCCAAGACTTCAAGAACATGACAGATATGGGTTATGGTATGTGGACATGGTAAGTTTACTTTTCCTAACTAGGCCTTGTAATCTACTCCATGAAGAAGAAGATACACAATAGATGTTTCATCTGTTGCAATAGGTAGGTATTCTAGTGTAACTGGTGGTGGTTCTTTTGCAACAAATTACCCATTTATTGTATAAGTTGCATTAGATGGGTGATCTGTTAACAGATTCATAGAGCCTTGTACAACATATGGACCATCCATTGCATCTTTCCACTTTGTTTTTCTTTTTTAAAATTACTAACCTATTTAAAAATTGTCTTTTTATATCACAGTATGTTGATGAAATTCTCTGCCTCATGAGGCGTAGGCAATTAGTGTACCCGAAAGCTTATGATGCTACTAATAGGATAATGGACCTCAATTTCTACAACTATTTAAAGGATAGGTACGTTGAACTCATTATGCTAGCGTCAACTCTTGATGTCTCGAGATTTGATTCGTTAGTTTCTATGTTTGAATGGGATAAATATATGATTAAATATGTGTAATACCTCATATTTTTACCTAGCTTAAAATTGTCCCAAAAATGTTAAAGACTTTCTTTAAAAGATGAATCCACTTTTATACATGTGTAATTTTCAATATGTTTACTTTTTGTTGTGTGGGAAATTGAATAATCTTTCTATCGATACCAAATTCGCCTACATCTGACATTCGGGCAAAGAATTGGAGCCGTTTTAGTGAGACAGTGTATCGCCTAAGCCATCAGTGTATCGCGGAGCCAGCTTAAATGGCAATTGTCAATTTCTAGTGTTTCTCCGCGATAGTGGTGCATTGCACCAAAGATCCAATTCACAATTGTCCTTTTCCAATGAATCTCCGCGATGTCTTGGTGTCATGCCAAACTTCCAGGTCACAAACAAAGTGGTAATGCGATAGCTCAGCGTCGTGCCACCATGCAGATTCCCAATTGTTTAGTTCCATTGGCTTGGTGCGATAGTGACGAGTTGCGCAAAGGATGAAAATAGGGAATTTTCCAATTATTGCGATATTAAATCCCAGGGGTCGTTTGATCTTTTCCCATGACTTCAATTTCACCCAATCACGGGATTTAACTCTAGGAGTTCATTATTTACTTACTTTTGCATTAGTCTTTCAAATTAAAATCAACTCTACTCAAGAACAAGAACCCTATCTCTCAAATTCAAGGGCCAAATCACAAGAACTCTCCATCAATCCTTCTAAATTCATTAACTCAGGTATGCATAGTGTTCATTCATGGATTCCTTTCGTCCATAAAGCCCAATAATCAAGTTTTAAATCATGTATTATGAATATTATGTTGTGGGTTAATTATGTTTATGTGATTTTTGTTGTATGGTTCCCAAGTTGGAATCTCAATGTGTTTTTTTGGAATTACATTAGTATATGATTTTAAATCCATGAATTGAGTGGTTTATAAGGTGTTAATTGATGATTATACCTATGCCCTAAGTGGTGCATGTAAGGTGTTTGATAAAATGCCTAGAAAACTAGAAATCATTTAATATAGTTCAATTGTGACTTAAGTGATGGATTCATGTTTTACCCTTATGTTCAAATAACTCTCATGCTATTAATGTGCAATGTAGGTGTTTGTTGAAATGCTCATAATGCTAGAATATGGAATTATGACATTAATATATGCATTCCTTCCATGTACAAGATTATGATAACTATGTACTTCATGAAATCCCCAACTTATTGTATTATGAATTGTAGATATTGGTCATATGTTCAAGAAGTGTCAAGTCTTGTCAGTTTCATGCTAACGAGTCCTGGGGGTACTTATACCCAACAATTTAGCAGTATGCCTAGAGCCAGTGTCATATTTTCACGATATCCTCAGTTAAGCCATGTTCAGTAGAATTCAGTCAATCATGTGACTTAAGAAAACTCAGTAAACTTAGTAATTCAGTAATCTCTATAGTATTCCGTCAGTCAACGGAACTCTATGAACTTAGTCCAGTTAAGTTCAGTTAATTATGTTCAGTGTCTATTCAGATGGGAGTAGGAGTTAGCACCGAATGAGTCCAAGGATTGGAGCTCACCTGTTATTAGAGGGCATGATTCTTAGAAGCAGTCCTTGAGCTCCAGAACTACATAGACAGCGTATATTGAGACACCAAACCTATTATTTTAAGGGTAGATGAGGTGGATTAACCTATTAGATAAGGGTCCCACCATTCTCCTTTGATTACCTGCTATATGAGGGATCACTCACAGCTTGTCCTTACCAATGGTGCGGTATTGATACCCTTCCAATTGGGGTTATAGATTAGACCCCAACTCAGCTATATTGCTTTATTTGGGGCATGTCGGTTAGATGATTACCAGTTTCAGTTTCAGATTTAGTCTTCAGAATAGAAATCAATCCAGTTCTATAGGAATCAGGACTGTCAGATACAGTCGTTCAGCTCAGTATAAAATTTATCTAGTTACATCAGATTTCAAGACTTCCAGACACAGTCACCCAGTTAATAGTATATTAATTATACGAAATTCATGTACCAGTACTCAAATTTTAGAACTGTTAGATACAACTAATCAGACCAGTTCTTCATAATCAGAATTGTCAAAAATAGTCATTCCTTTATCAGTAATACGACATCAGTTCCTCAGTACTCAATAGACTTACTCATTCAGTATCCCAGTATTAGTACTCAGATATTAAAAAATCCACATTATTAGAATTCATGAGTCAGTGTTATCACGATCTCCGTTACAGTTACATATTCGTGCATGTATTCTCATGTTCATGTTATTCAGTCAGTTAGTATTGTTCATACATATGAACCATTGCATTCAGCCACCTCACTTGCATATAGTACATTCAACGTACTGACGCATTTGTGCTATGGTGTTTTATACCATAGGTTTTAAAGCACGAGCTCTCAAGCATTCTTAGTATATCAGACGTTCAGCAGCCAGACTAGAAGTGAGTCCTCATCATTCGAGGATAGCATGATTATTTTATTACTTTATTATTCCAGTAGTTCGGAGTTAGTTGGGGACATGTCCCATCAACTCTACAAATTTTAGATAGTTTAGAGGCTTTCAGAATACAGCATGTTTCAGACAATTTATTTCAGTTTTGGGTATTGTTATACCCCATTACAGACATTGTTTTATTTCAGTATTAGTTTAGTTTTGAATCTTATGGCCTTACAGCTTATATTCAGCATAATTATAGTATATTATTTAGTGCTCAATTACAAATATCAGTCATGGGTTAGCTTGTGGTCCTTTGGGGTCATAAGCACCAGGTAATATTTTGGGTACCAGATTTGGGGCGTTATAATATGATAGAGGGAAGAGACCATATCCATACGGTAAGGACTGGACCAAAGGAAGGAGGATTCTTGCAGTCATGAACGTGGAGGTCAAATGTTTTTTGGCTCTTGAGATACTACTCGAGGAGGTAAAGATGAAGGTTTACAACTGCAACTTACCAGTCTTCAACAAGGCTGGTTTTTTCACCTCACGTACAGCCATTGTTGGTATTATTCCCCAACTTGTTGTGGAAGAGTAAACTGATGGATCATTTGCCAGTGAAAGTGGTAAATGAAAGATAGGATTTTGAAGGTCAAAACAAGGACACGATCATTCCAAAAAATAAAATTGGTGTCGCATGTGGGTCGTAGCGTTTGGACACATAGAATGTTTGTTGATCGGCCCAAAAATAGCTGAGCCAACGGCCTTTCTATGCGATAACACTGTGGAAAATATACAAGAGGTCTGGGCTTATGGAGTGCTAACTAGATGCTTGGAGCCTGTGTATAAAAAAGAAGATGTAGAAACACAAATACCTTAAGAATTTCTTATTTCAAGTCACTTCACTTTACAGGTAGTGAAAAATTTTTATATTTGATGAAAATTGAATTTTTCATAATGCAATAGATTTTCTAGTCTATCTTTTCTGACAGATAGTTTATCTGTTACAATAGGTTGGTCATCTGCTGCATTATGCAGATATTTATATCTAAGTCTATCTATTACAACAGATAGGTCATTTATTGGAACAAATCAAAATAGTGGGAAGACCCATTTGATAATTTCCAACAAGTGACCTACATGTTGCAACATATGTCTAAATTTATTTGATGATTTTCAACAGATGTGTCGTCTATTGCAACAGATACACTATCTATTGCAATATTTGAATCTAGTATTCCATTTCAATTAATAAGTTTAAATCTAAGGATAAAATAAAATTCATAGACAAAATAAAATGAATCTAAGACTTTAAAAATTACATAAAATAAATCAACAAAAAAATGAAATGGAAAAAAATTATTATGGGTACAAATCTCAACAAATAAATTAATATTTTAAGTTTTGATGCCAAAAATTCCTAAGAAGAGGTGAAGTTATTACTTTGACAGACTCAAGCTATAAAGATTTACTCAATATGGACAAGTTGTTCTTCATCCAGTGGTATGAAATTTGGCTTTGGTCTTCGTGAATCTTTAGTATCGCTTAGGTACGATTTCTGCGCTTTCACTTTTCCATGTTTCCATAACAGAGTATCAAATCTATTATGGAGTAATTCGATATCAAATCCAACATTTGGTACTTCTAATCCATCGCTCAAAGACTCAGCGTAAGCAGCAATAAAAATACCGCAATCCCTACATTGGTAAAAATAAGATAATTCCTATCTTTCAATTAATATAAGCATTGTGAATATAAAATAAAACTAAATCATGATACTTACAGGCTACCAATGGATTGTTGAGCAATTCCTTCAACATATTCTATATCAAATAGATTGTGCATTTTATCCCAGTATGCTTCAATTATCGACCAATTAGTATGAACCTTTTGGTAGAAAAAGCCACATATATCAAGGTAAGTAGGCAATATTTTGGCCAGTTTTTGTATCTCAGACAAAGGCCTAGAACGTATCATTTTCAAAATCGAATCGTAAACTCGGATGTACCTCTCTTCATCTTTGGAAGCAGTTGATGAATTATGAACTGTGATACTATGTTGTTCACCTGGAAAGTCAAAATTGTCAATGTTAATCATAGAGATATAAAAAATAGAAAAGAATAAGTCATCTATTTAAGAGAATCAAATAGGTCTTCCTCCTATTTTAAATTGTCTCAATAGATTATTTATCCGTTGCAAAGATGGATCATCTATTGGGATAAATTAAAATAGGAGGAAGAGTTGTATTATAATTTCTAACAGATGACCCATCTGTTGCAACATATGACTCATCTGTTTGGAAAAATTAAAATAGTAGGAAGCCTTGGTTTCATTTGTCCCAACAGATGACCCATCTGTTGCAACATATGACTCATCTATTTGGAAAAACTAAAACTGTAGGAAGCCTTAGATTCATTATCCCAACAGATGACCCATCTGTTGCAGCAGATAGGTCATCTATTGGTATAAATTAAAATAGTACGAAGATCTATTTGATTTTCTAAAACAGACAGACATATATTACAACAAATAATGCAGTTGATGTAACAGGTTAGTCAACTATTGCAACAGATGTAGAATTTTTTTGATAATTTTCAGCAGATGTGTCATCTGTTGAAATAGATATGTGTCTATTTATTTGTTGGAACAAATAATATATATTCACCTTCTTCAACTCATGCTTCTCTCCTGTGGCCCTTGTACATTGATCAAAAGTGCAAAGCAAAGACAAATGAGTTGCAATTTTATTTTTTTTTATGTTTGATGATGCCTTGGAATTTTCTTTCCTTTTGCTCTTAGCTGCCTTAATTTCTAATGTAGTGTATGGGTATGAAATCCTCTTTGATGGAATGACACCCCTCTTAGATGTTAATTTCTTTATAGAAGCAGTTAATGCATTAATAGCATTAATCACTCCATTATGTTTTGCCTTGCACTCTTAACATTTACATGCAGAACATTCGGTATGAGGGGTAAAATCTGTATAACCAGTATGATCATAATCATAATGGTTTGTCATTTCAAAAATTGTAAGAGGGGCATCATTATTCCAACAGCAGCACCACTACCACTGCTACTGCTACCACCAATAGCTCCATCACCAACAACAACATCAACAACAACAAGCCCGCCCTTCAAAATTATTTTTTTATGACTGTTGATCCAAACAATTCTTTTTTTATTCTATCAATGACCTTAGGGTCCGATAAAATTTGCATATACGGTAAAGTAAGAAAAATGGCACATTCAACTCTCTATTGGTCGGAACAAGCCACGGAAGCACAATCAAAAATAAATTCGTACATATATTGTAATGATTATTAAATTATTTAAAAAAATCATTAATTAAAATAAAAACCTAATTAAAATTAGACTTATTGCTTCCTTCGGGGTGTTGAAGAGATCAAAAAATTTTACATTTTTATCAGTTTTAGCCGACAACCATTGTAGGATTCTTGGACATGAAACTTCTTCCTAGTGATTCTCTTGTTGTCTCAAATAAGGAATGACTTCAAATGTCCAAGCTTGTAAAATAATGCCAATAAATAAAAAGCACTATTCAATCAAAAATAAATGAATCATAATAAAAGAAATAATGAAAGCCCATGGAAAGCTATATAAGTTGACTGTCTGTAGCATTAACGGAGACAACAAATATTTGACAGTCATTTTGAAGTTTTCATAACCCCATGGATAGATTTTAAATGCCTCAAGATCCTCGGAGAGCTTTATTAAACCAAGCGGTATTTTGTTGTTAACGTCTCTATCCCAAAGAATATTATGTACAAACTAAAGCAAGAACAATGATTGTTTTTTCTTCTTTAAAGGCTTTTACCTTTAAATGATTCTATCAAAATTTTATTTTTGAAGCTTGGACCAACAAGGGACACCAAGTCATCACCGTCACTTGTATTGTCTTTGCCTTTTTTGGGTGTGTGCGGATTTTTTTTTTGGATTAGAATAGATATAACTTGAGAAGGAGAATGAGGATAATATTTTAGTCCAATAACAATGAAAAACTCCTTCTAACCAAAACAAACAAGCATGCCACAGTAAGTTATTCATACCTCATCCATCTTATCTTTATTTTCATACATAAACCTACACTTGAGAAGATCATACAATTTTCATTTGAAAACGAGCATTGTTGTTCTTCGACAAATCAAGATATTTTCTAAAGCAGTTGTCCCTGAAATAAGCATTCAATTTTTGTTCTCAAAGTATTTTTCGAAAAGCGTCGAAAGATTTTCTCATGGCTGACTTAACCACTAAATCACCAGTTAAATATGTGGCACCATCGTACTTTATTCTCATAGGATAACTATCAATGCTGAAGGTTTTGACCAACTCTTCAGTGGAAGGGCTATTAGCATTTGGATCATCTCTTTTGGAACATTCCTCATCCCCATATTCAATATCTTCTGCTTTTATTGGGATATTGCTTGTAAAGTAAGCTCATAGAGTAGTGGATGTAGTCTAGCTGCTTCACTTGGACTTGATTCGGTTTCTTTTCTTTTGGGAGTCATATAATAAAAAAATAACAAAAAATAAAAAAGACTATAGTTTATTAATGCATCGTTAAAAAAATGATAACAGTAAATCTAACATGTACAACAGTAAAATAACAGTTCTAACATATCGTACATCTTTTGCACCAGGTAGGTTATCTATTGTAACATATAACTAACCTATTGCAACAGATGAGTAATCTGTTAGAAATAATAAAAATAGATCATTCATCTGTTGCAACAAATGAGTGATCTGTTGGAATTATTATCAACTGTCAATATTATTTAGATTTCTTTTAACAGAAGGGTCGTCTGTCGCAATACATGAATGATCTGCTAGATTATTCATCTGTAACATCAGATGGTTCATCTGATGCATGAGATGTTCATTTGTTGCATCAGATGGATAATTTGTTGCATCAGATGGACAATCTATTGCATTAAATGGTTACTCTATTGCAGCTGATGGTTAATCTATTGCATCAGATGGTTAATTTATTTGAAAAAAAATAGTATCAAGATTTTGTTCAATAGAACAACAGCAATATCAGCATTTAATATCAAATAAACCATTTTTACCAAGAAAAATAACAAATCAACCCAACAACACTAATACAACAGACACCTTCAAGAACATCAACAGTGACCAAAAATAATAACATTGTTGTTTTGCATTTGTACAAACACAAAAAAAAAATCAAACTTCAAAAACTCAATAGACACCAATAAATCGAATCAATAGTTTGACAACAAGAACTACAATAACAATAAAAAATTATATTTTACTTCAGAAAGAGTAAAGAAGAAATATCAGAAATCAGGGTTTTCTTCAATCCCCATTTCAAATTTAAGCAACAAATATCAAAATGGCCTAATCCATACGCAGCCCCCTTAAGTACGCATGAATTTTTACTTAGACACCTCAAGTGGACATTGTTCCATTTTGACATCTCAAGTGGCCTTCAAGTGTGCCATTTGGCACCTTTTGCCTTGTTGGTAAAACGCATGCGGAACACTCCGCAAAGGTGCATGGAAGCTTGCTGTTTTGCTGATATGGCATATAAATGACCCCCAACGGTAATATACCCATATTTCATCTTTTTCTTTATTCCCGAATCAAATTTTAACCCTAATTTGTGACTCTTATTAGAATTCTTTTTATGAAAAACTTTTCTCTTCTTCATCTTCTTGTGTAATTTTTCAAAAGTTTAAACTTTTTCTCATTTTATTTGAATTGAATTGTACAATGTTGAGCTCATCATCCATGTCTTTTTCCAAAAAAGATTATCGCTATTGTAAATGTGGTAATGAAGCATTACTAAAGACTTCTTGGACTCAACAAAATTCTAGTCGTAGATCTTTTACGTGTAAAAATTCAAAGATAATGTTTTTTACTTCTTAACTTAATAAGTCGATTAATTATTGATTTTGTAATTATTTTTGTTATTAATTTTGTAGAAATGGAATGGGTGTGATTACTTTGATTGGTATGAAGAACGACACTCTTCACAAGAAAATAGGGTGATTTGGGGTTTGTTGAAGAAAGTTAAGTCCTTTGAAGATAAAGAAAATCGAGCTAGAAGATATAATATTGTTGGTGTCGTTGCTACTTGTTTATTGTTGTGGGGAATATGGATATTAAAGCCAAATTGTTAAAGTTTGGAATTGACGTTTTGATGTCCTTGAAGTTATGATTGCCTTCCTAGTGTTGAAGTTGCAAAATGACTTAAATTTCTTCTTGTTAGGTTTCGTTTGTTGATGTAATGTTGTTCTTGTAAGAATGTTACATTTTGATAAAATGAAATATTTTATATCTACTTTTATCTTTTGTTGTCTGTTGCGATTCTTTGTATGTTTTAAAGTTGCTTGGAATTATTCATTCCCATTCTTCAAGAGTTGGTGTGTATTAAATACTAGGAAAATTTGGAGCACCTGCTGAGATGGTTGTTGATCCAGCAATTAGAGAAAGAGCAAGAGAAGCTGCAGCATTAGTCCTGAACAATATCAGTTAGTCCTAAACAGCTACAACATTAGTCCTGAATAGCTGCAGCATTCATCCTAAACAGTTGCAATGTTAAAGCCTTCACAGAGACACTCAGCATCAGTTTTCAACACCATTTTAAGTCCTGAACAGGAAGTACCTTGTGGTTTCTTCTCAGTACTTACATTAGTAACAAAACAAAAATATTCAGCCAAGTTATATGCTCCATATTGAGCTGATATCAACACCAACAACAACTAACTTATACGCTTCTATTGAGCTGAAAACAACACCAACAAATTCATCTATAGACTCCATATAGAGCTGAATGCAACAACAACAACTTCAGTTATACGCTTCAAACTGAGCGCAAACAAACACCATAAGTTAATAAATATTCTCCATATTTAGCTCAAAGAAACACCAACAAGAAGTTCATAAATATGCTCCATATTGAGCTTCAGTTAACACTAATTAATAATCCAAAAAACATGCTCCATATTGTAGCTCACAGTTTGCATGATACTATTTAAAGAACCTGAATTTATAGGTTTCAAAAACCAAACAACCTGAATGTTTACTTCAATAACTAAATTGATTGTTTGGTGCTGCAAATTACACAATAGAATCAGAACATGCTATATCAGACTAAAATGCTTCATTTTTACTATTTCTTCTTCTTTTTGTCAGCCAGCTGCTGTAGTTGATTAGTGGTGACAGCATCTTTATTTTTCCATTTCAAGCCTCTAGGCTTATAACCAACATCAATCCCTGTAGAACTCGCATCCTTGTAAGTTGTACCACTTTGTAGGTTCCTTTGACTCGATGTCCCGGGCTATTTTTTTTGAAGAAAAAAAGGATCAATAAACATCGTATATATAACCTTTATTTTTAAAGAAATAATGTGAGTTAACTTATATTCAGTATTTGAGTTCCCCTTGCACTAGTGTAGATCCCAAATCCAACATTGTTTGACATTTTTGATCCACCTTCAGCAACATCCTTTATGGTTCCAACTCTTCCCCTTTTCTGCCTAATAATTACTCTACTTCTAGGAGGTAGTTGACTCTTGATTCCTTCTATAACAGGAATTCTTATATCACCACAAAAGGTAGATATTGTATCTTCTTTCAATCTTTTAACTCTTCTTGTATCACCACAAATTATAGTTGAAGATGCAGGTTGACTTGAGCTACATGATGCTGATTTTTTTAAGGTTGAAGGTACAGGTTGACTTGAGCTACATGATGCTGATTTTTTTTAGGTTGGAGGTGCAGGTTGTCTTGAGCATTTAGGTTGGCAACTTCCTTGTGAACTTTGACCACTAAACTGAAATCCTTGGCTATGTGTTTGTGCATTGGGATCAGGAATCTATAAAATCATAGCACACTAGTTAATAAGTTATAAAATCAAACTAAAAAATAAATAAAATCAAATAAAAGTGAGTGATTTACCTTGCAAAATATTTTGTTATGGCCTTGTTAATGACACTTGAAGTATGTTATTTTTCTGCCTTTTTTAGACATCTTCCCAAATTTCTTTACTGGTTCCCCTTTGTCTTTCTTTTTTATTTTTTGTAGGTCTACCAGGAATTGTTTTAGGTTGAGAGGGCTCAATTTTTGGATTATTTGTCTCAGGCCACATCTTCATATTGGAGATTTGTTGGATAAAGTGATTATAAGCTTCCAAAAAGGTTTCCTTCTTATACCAATGTTTCACATAAGGTTCAGGCTTTTTTTCAACATGATACAATACACAAATGGCATATTGGCAAGGAATGCCAGTTCCTATTATTCAAGTTCACAGCATGCCTATACTCTCCTTCTCCAATCTCAAATCCAATATCAGCATTCCAAAGCATCTTGCAAGCCCTGGCCCTATCCTTATTCTCCTCCAAAATAAGTCTAGCCATAGGTGCAATATCATATATCCAAGTATTGGAAAACTTAATCATATCCACAGTTCTACTCATGATTTTTCTCTTAATTTCCTCCAACATAGTAATGATAGATTTATGTCTAGGGACTACGATCCATGAATTAAAGGTCTTACACATGTTATTCTCAACAGCATCATACTTACAATGCTCTTTAAAGAATTCCCTAACCCATGACTCCCTAGGATAATGCAGTAAATCACTAATGATATCATTACCTTTTGTACCAAGTTGGTTCATGTAATCAAGTTCTTTTTTGAATTTTACTTCAAAATTTGCCTTTGAACATTTCCAAAATTGTTTTTATCTCTCTTTTCTCTTCCACTCTTGACTCCAGTTAGCCCAGATGTGTCTAGCACATCTTCTAATTTCAGCATTTAGTAACAATTCAAGAACATCAGCATGAAAACCCTACATACAAAAAAATAGTTAAGGTACTTGACAAAGAAATTCTATTTTATAATTAATTGACAGTTAAAAAAATATCAAATATTACCTTTTGCATATCAGCCATCATTGTAAAACCTGCTCCAGTACCCAATTGCAGATCCTCTTTCAAGTAGTTGACAAAAAAACTCAAACTATGCTTGGTTTACTTGTCCACAATAGCCCAGGCTATAGGAAAAATCTAATTGTTTCCATTCTTCCCAACTGCAACTAAAAGTTCACCCTTACAAGCACCCTTTAAGAAACACCCATCAAACTGTATAATTCTTCTATATCCTTCCATCTGCCTCTTTTTTCAATGCATCAAGACACACGTAGAAATAAATAAATAGATTTTTACCTAGGACAGTTTCACTGTCCATTCTCAGCCAAACAGAACTGCCAAGATTGGTTTGTTTGATCATCTCACCATAATCACATAATCTTGCAAATTCTAAGTTTCAGTCCCCCATGGTCTCTCTTAGGACCTGTAACTTTGCCCTATAATAGATTGTTCTACCCACATATAATCCCAATTTTTCTTGCACAATTCTTGTATTTCTCAAATTTTCATAGATGGTTGTTAACTTATTTCATCCCTAAATCTATCAACAACAAACTTACTTGTACACATCTTATTCTTGTTTGATATTGTACACTTATGCACTAGATTATAATTCTTAATCAAAAAATTACCATAGTTTCTGTCAAGTGCACCATAACACAACCAGTTACATTGTCTTGAATTTGTACTTAGCCCTCACTCTATGAGCTTCATTAGGTCTTAAGACAATCTGAACCCTATTTTTCACTGCATACCTCCCCAAAACTTTTCTAAATTCATTAGGACCATTAAAAATCATACCAAGTTCAAAAACAATAACAACACAATCACCATCAAATCTGACTTCATTACTTCTTCTTCTTAGAAAATCAACACCAACAATAGCATCCTCATCTAACAAGTCAGTGCTATCAATACTATAACAGTCTGAACTATCAATATACTCTTCATCACCTCCTAATCTACCCATATATCTATCTTTCTTATTCCTACCAATATCTTGAAAACCTTTATCAATACCAGCTTCACCTACTGGTATTTTTTCTCTTGCTTTGGATTTTTTTCTTTGAATTTTTTTGCTTCTACTTTCAGCCCTAAAGGCTCTCAACTCTTCATCAATGTCTGAATCATCCTCATCAAGGATATCATCACCATTCAGATCTGATTCACTACTGGGAAGATATGTTTCATCACCATTCAGATCTTCATTAAGACTTCTATATTCATTCTCATCACTGCCTATATCAACTTCATCATTAGACTGTGCCCCTACTAAAAGAGGCAAAACATTTTCCACAATATCATCTTTATCAATGTCATAAAAAATATACACATCAAGGTCATCACAATCTTTTAACTCTTTCACAAACTCTAGTAATTGACCATCAGAAGTGATTTGAACTAAACCACCACCATCTATATATTGACAATATAACCCCTTAAGTTTTGAGTACCCTAGATATTTGGTGTAGGAAAGAAATTCATTAACACTGAAATGGTCTTTATCAATGGCAACAGCAAAGATATCTACCTCACCTTTATAATTAAGATTAGGGTTGGATACAATTGTTGCCCCGTGATGAAAATAGGTCAAAATATAGTTGTCCATTTTTGTAATAAATCTCCAAAGATTCTGCAAAAAAAAAAACTCAAAATACCCTAAAATTAAAAAGTACCAAAATAACCCTATATTATCACTGAAATCTCCAACATAAAGCCTATATCAGTGAAATCCCCAAAAAGGCAACAAAAAAACCCATAACTTATAACTGAAATCACAAAAATCATAAAAAAATCTAAAACGATAAATTCAACCCAGCACTATAATTTCAAGCAATAAATGGTTCAAATAGCCAGGAAAAATATAAACTTAAAGAAAAAATTTAGTTTGACCTTCAATTTCTTCAACTAAACTAGATTTCTTCAAACTCGTCACTGAAAATGAATCAGCGCTTTTATGCAAGCATTGTACCTGCAAAATACACCGTAAATAGTTACAAATCACTAACATTAAAAGATGAATCGAAGAAAAACTGAAAAAAATGACAAAACGTATAACGGGGAAAGTTTATGGTTTCAATCGAATTTTAGAAATTGGTTTTGCATTTCCTTTGTTTTCCCCCCTTTTAGTGGGTTAGGATGACATGGAAAGCTACTTCTAAGTGGCACGTTTTAATTGGCGTGCAAAATTCATGTGTATGGATTGAATACACGCGCCCAAGTTTTCTTTTAATTATGAAAAAAAAGTGTCAAAGTGGCACACTTGAAGGCCATTTTAGGTGTCAAAATGGAACAATGTCCACTTGAGGTATCTAACTGAAAAATCGTGTGTACTTAAGGGGGTTGCGTATGGGTTTGGCCTATTAAAATGGTTAACTAATACTAGAAGAGAAGTTGGCCCAAGTTCCTCTTTTTCTTCATAACTAAAAGCCATAATTTTTTACCTATGAAAGAAAAAATGGGACGATGAAGAATTCAAAGTTGTTGTCACCGGAGAGCACTGTTGTCACGTCGATTGATGGTTGAAAGTCGAAAATAAACTCGCTCAACTATTTGTTGCCGGAGGTTGAAGTCGTCGGGGATTGAAGGGAGAAATTTTGTAGAACTGTTGGTTGGGAGAGAGTTAAGAGAAACTATCGAGTGAGAGGGGAGAGAGGAGAGAGACGGTTCATTTGGAGAGGAGGGGTGTGAGTTGATTTGTATTTTTGAAAAGATTAGAAAGTTTTAAAAATATTAATCAAGTCCATAATTGACTTAATTAAGTTTCTTAATTATGTTTGACCCTTAAGTTGGTTGCCACCAATCCTTCATTCAAAACTTAAATGATATATTTCTTTCAATTTTCTCTAGTATGTGAGTAGGAAAAAATAATTATTCTAAAGATCTTCCTTCGGATTTCATTTCATAATAATTTGTCCTATATATACGATATTATGTTTATCTTTCTTATATTAATTTTTTGTAATAATTTCAGAAATATTTCCTCAGATTATGGACTTGGGTCAAAGCACACCTCTCTCTATTGAATTGTTCTTTTTTTTTCCCTCACTTTTTTTATGCTCAAATTAAAATTCATCGGTTTAACCATACATCCTAACGACCCAATCTTTCAATATATACGAATCAAACTCACTAATAATTCAAGATATTTCATTCATAACTTAAAATCCAATAAAATTAAAACCTGACCCTACAACAAATTTTAACACGATGTTCATTCTAAGTTCATTTTAAACTAAAACCAAAACCTTTAGTTATATTAAATTATAGGATATTACAGGCTGGACCTTTATAGTTTGTACTTTGTACATATGAATTTGAATTCGTGTCCAGTCTCTTTTTTTTCTTTTTCTTTTATGTTATAAAAAAGTATTACCAAACTTTTGTTATACATGGTCCTGTGTTTTTTGAATGAGTACATATAGCTTACGAAAATTTACTTAAGATTGAGGCATAATAGTAATAGTGTTCTTTATAACTTTATTATTGTAGTAGTTGGATGAGTACATATTCTATAAAAGCACTGTTTTAAGTTAAAAATTAAAGTAAAATAATCTAAATTTTAGTAGATACACCTTCAAAGATGTGAAATATTATCCGTTCGCATCCTTATTTCTATTGAGGTAAAGCTTCTGATATTTTGCTAGTTCTAATCAGGACGAGCATATAAATCTGCTTTGTATTTAGAGCAGTTTGCTTCGATCCTCTTCAATGCCAAGGCGAATTTCTTCATATACGGAGTTCAGCTTCGGGTAGCTTCATTTTTTATCCCCTGCATGACATTGGTAAAAGTGTTGAGAAAAATTACAAATAGGTTTCATTTCACAAAATGAGCAAGTATTTCATCACTAGTTTAACCACATATGCCAAACCCCCTCACAAGTTCACAAATGCACTGACAAGCATTTTGAACTTCCAAGTATTTTCAACAACACATATCACTATTCCACGTGTGAAAATTCTTAGACACTACAATTAGGGGTGTACAGACCAAACCGTCAAGTCAAACCAAATCGAAGAATCAAATGAAACCGAGAAAAAAAATCGACTTATGGTTTGGTTTGGTTGGTTTGGCGTTTGAGAAAATAAACCGATCATTCTTGGTTTGATTTGGTGTTAACAAAAAAAAAAGGTCAAACCGAATCCAAATCAAACCGGCATAATATATATATGTGTGTGTATATATATATGTGTCTGTGTGTATGTGCGTAGATATATATATACTAGTTTAGTCGCACGTGCCTCGCACGTGTAACGTTTGATTATTTAAAATTATATAATTTTATCTATTGCGAAGATTTTTAATAAAGTGTAAAAGTTCAAATCACTTTTCAAAAATCTTTCACACTTCAATGTAATAATGTAAACATAAACATTTACAAGTATATGTTGTCCAATTCCAAGCGGTTGATGATATCACTTTTACATTTGTGTACCTCTTTCCCTTGTATTTGGGTCTTTAAGTTGTAATATTTATCCATTAATTGTTAATAAAATAATCCAAAATCCAATATAAACTTAAAATCTAAACTTTTCACTCTTCATCTTATTTTTTAGTTTCAAGAGAGTTTTTTCGCTCCTCAATTTTTCATAATTGTGGTTTTTCATTAGCGCATGAGTGAAAACATACTTAATCTAAACTTCAATCACAATATAATTGTCAAAAATAAATATTATAAAAAAAACAAAAAAAATCGACTAAAACCTAAACCGAAAAAAACAATTTTATGTTGGTTTGATTTGATTTATAGTTTTAATAAACCGACATAATTGATTTGATTTTTTTCAATAGAAAACCAAATCAACCCGACCTATGTACACCCCTAACTACAACGATGCCGTTATGTTGTGTTATAAAATATGTGAAAACAGACAGAGTTGCTATGTTTCAACAGAGAAAGGGCTCAGGCTAAGAAAGGTATCGTCATTTAGACTTTGCACACTAAGTTCTGGCATGTTGTGTGCATAGAGCATTTGAATATAGTAAATACCATTTGTATTTACTGTATGCCATTATGTTGTGCTATCATTAGACAAACATATACCATTTCTTTGCTAGGAAACAGAAATTGCACTCGTAAATTTCTTATAGAGATGAGCAGTTACTTATGTTTTCACAAGGAAAGTACAAATGTCATCCTAAACTTAAGGAGTTTGGTTCTATGGTGCAGTTGGGTTTTCCCAGTACTACAAATAGGAACATCAATATACCGGATGTACAGAAGAATGAGAGTTGTGTTCCACGGCGAAGCACAATGCTCTTTCCGTTCCATTTTACTTGTTACAAATTCCCTAATTTATCTCTACCTTTATTTGTTATTTTTGACATATCAAGAAAAAATAATTTCTTTTTTCCTTTTTTACGTGTTTGAATTAGCTTATTTTTAGGTGTTTTTTGCTTATAAGCACTTTTTAAATTTTAGTGGTGTTTGGCAAAGTAAAAAAATGTTTTTAAGCACTTATTTTGACTTAAAAATAAGTGAGTATAAGTCAAAAGTCAAAAGTTGGGTAATACCAACTTATGACTTTTGACTTTTGGCTTATAAGCTACTTATTAAAAGTTCACAATTTAATAGGGGTATTATCATAAAGTATTCATATTATTAATTGTTTTTCTTAATCAATGTGTCAAATTGTGACATGTAAAATGAAACGGAAGAAGTATTAACCAAAACAACGTAAAACAAATATGAGAGTTACATTAATGGTGTACCACTCTTTAGAGAGCATACTTAGGCATGAGTATCGTTTTTTTTGTATAGAAGAGCTCACCAAGCTAAATGAAGTAGAAACATTAGCCTCTTTGTCGACCCATGGAAAAATACGAAAGAAAAAGTCAATAAAGCTGCCTACACGTGTTACAAAGATAATGTGATCATACCTCATATTTGGTAACTTCTTCTCATGTTTTCTTTTGATGCAAACATTCACTTGCTTACGGCTGGAAGATTTGACCTTCCGCTTGGGAATGCGCTGAGACTTCTTCCACTTGGAGATGCTCTGAGACTTCTTCTTCGTTGTTCAACCAGATCCAGTATTATAATTCTTACGTGTGCTATTTCTTGGTTCCACTATATATCTGCAGAAAGAAAACCAGATAAAATAAATATCCAAGACTTGGAAGGAATGAGTAAAGGCTGTAGCATCCAAACTATAGTATCATAGGCAATTTGCTCGAATGAAACTAAGCACTACCTGAAATTTCTCTTATTACTGTTAAAAAATAAGTGAACTACCTTAATTATAGTATCATTTAGTTAGCAAGTATTGCTCAAGTCATCCAACAAGGATCCAAATGAAACAAGCTTCATCATTGCGTTTTATGTTATTTGATTTGTCCCTTATTACTTAAACATGTAATATTTCAGAAAGGAGTATATTCTCTCTCTTTATCATGTTTCTTTCCCTTTTTAATGGAGGTGGTGTCGGTTCAACTTTCTTGCATCTACCCAACACATGTATTGGGTAAATATGCCCACCAAGGCATGAACAGATGAAAAGAAATCACCTAATTTGTTTGTCTCCCTTGGGATATGAACCCGAGACTTCATGGCTCTCCCCTACTTCGGGTCACATCCTTGGATGCTCTCTCCATACCATACATGTTTCATGCAAGGAGGACACTTAAGGCTAGCTACTAGGTATAAAAATGAGTATGACTAATAAGTCATTTCAGCGTTCCCACTTTTAAGATCATGGACATGATACTGCCGCATGAACCTGACTACTTCTACTTATGGAAAGGTCTGTTCATTTTGCATGTCCAGAAATATCATTTTCGGCTTATCCATAGATCAAACCAGGGACTGGGCTATTGTTGAAAGACAAGAAAAGTGGGATTAAGAATAGGGGAAGAGCAACTCTACTCATACTTCTGCTTAGGGAAAGACACAAGACACCTGATAAAACATGCAAGATCTCTCACTAAACCCTTGCCAATCACATTTATATATCTGACTGAGGTTTGGATGGTATCACTGATGTTTCGCTTTTACATAGGGAATCAAGATGTAGAAATAATGTAAGAGATCAGTTTCGGAAGAATTATCTAGAACCATACATACAATGCAAGACTACTTCAATTTATTATCAGATCAAAGCAAACCTGATTAACATAACCAGAACCTTAAGATTTGTACAAACTACAATAACAAAGTTGAACATCACCTGCCATTCGCATCATTCCAAACGTGGTTGTACTCCTGAGACAAGATAAAAAGGGAATAAACGAATAAGAAATGAGACCAACACTCACATCGAATTTAGAAGCATCTATTATGCCTCAGAAAACATGAGAAGAAAGCATATTCCAACACGTGAAGCTCGTTCCTCCCCCTTCGTTTACCAATATGAGCACCTTCTTTCTTGTTAAAAGTTGTTTTAAAGAATAATGCACATGATTTATTTTTTATTTTTCTCCAATTTTTTTTACATACAACTCCTAGTCAAATTGAAATTTCTATTTTTGGTAGGAAACAGATTAGGTGTTTCTATTATTTTTGGTAGCAAATTGGTTGTTTTTTATGGTAAATTTAACTTATTTTTTTGTTGTAATAGTGACTATTTAAGGAGGAGTTGATGATCAATAAAATATGCAGTTTTACCAGAAAAGAGAAATAAATTTCTCTGCGTCTCTCTTCTTCTAACTCACCTCTATTTTCAGCCTCTAAGTTCTTGGCTTTCCTTGCTATGTTATTTTAACAGTATTAAAACCAAAAATTAGTATCTAGAGCTATTTTTCTTGAGGCACCTGTGAGTGAAGAGATGGATTCTGAAAATAGTTTTTCATGAATGTCTTCACCCATTTTTTATAGTGAAAATTATCAATTATACGTTGTGAGGATAAAAACTTACTTGGAGGCTCTTGATCTATGGAATACTGTGGAAGAGGATTATAAAATTAATTCGCTGCCAAATAATTTCATCATAGCCCAAATCAAGAGTCACAAGGAAAAGAAAACCAGGAAGTCTATGGCGAAGGTAACTCTATTTGCTTCTGTTTCAACAACAATTTTTATAAGAATTATGTCTCACATCACCAAAAGAAATTTAGGATTATTTGAAGAAAGAATATACTGCAGATGAAAGAATTCGAGGAATGCAAGTACTGAATTTAATAAGTGGTTCGAGTTGCAGAGAATGAAAGACTCCGAGACAATCAAAGAGTACTCGGATAAATTACTTGGCGTTGTTAATAAGGTAAAATTACTAGGCACTGAATTTAAAGATTCAAGAATTATTGAAAAATTTCTTGTTACAATTCCCGAAAGATTTGAAGCATGTATAACTACATTGAAAAATACACAAAATTTGTTCAAGATTACCTTAACAGAGTTGTTAAATTCTTTTCAGGCACTGAAACAAAGGAAACTTATGAGGCATGATGGTATGGTTGAAAGAGCCTTAGTAGCCAACCACAAAACTCAGAGAAAGGGTAAAAATTTATAAAATTGCCCACCTTGTGAGCACTGTGGAAAATGGGTCATCCATCATAGAGATGTTGAAAAAGGCCAGACGCAAAGTGCATCAAGTGCAATCAACTTGGCCATGAAACAGTGATTTACAAAAGCCAATTTGAGAACCATGAAGCAGATGCACGTGTGGTTAATGAAGAAGAAAAAAAGACCATCTAGCTATTACAACATGTATCTCAAGTAAGGTTTCAATAAATTTTTGGTTGATTGATAGTGGTTGCACCAATTACATAACTTATAACAAGAGTTTGTTTAAAGAATTAAAGCCTACTAAAATATCCAAAGTTGGGATCGAAAATAATGGCCAGATTCTTGTTGAAGAAAAAGAAACTGTTGTCATCAAAATAATTTCAGGTACTAAAGCAATTTAAGATGTTCATTATGTACCTGATATTGATCAAAACTTGTTAAGTATTCATCAGTTGGTAGTAAAAGGATACAAAATATCCTTTGAAGATAAGCATTGCTTCAACAATGATGGTCTTGAAAAAAAGTTTTAAATATTAAGATGAGAGGTAAACATTTCTCATTTGATCTAATAAAAGATGTTTCTATAAAACATGAAAAAGATCATAGGCAGGAACGATTAGAAGATGATCCTCTAATTGAAAAAGCACAAGCAATATTTGAACCTCCTACGTTTAAAGAAGATTCCAATGTTCCTAAAGGAATTGAAGCAATGTAGGAGTTTTTTATGTTTCAGAAAAATAAAAGAGGGTAAGTTTAAATTCAAGATGCAAACGAAACAGGAAGACGTGTCAAAAGATTTAATAGTCGAGGGTTGCATTCAAGACGAGGAGTGAATTTAGTTCACTACAAGTCAAAAGATAAATTTGCAGATTTACTCACAAGGTCACTTTCGGTTATCAAGTGTGGAGATCCCAAGATAGAAGACCAAAATTTTGCAATTCCTAAAGTAAGGAGGAGTGTTAAAAGTTGCTTCAATAAATAATGCACGTGATTTATTTTTTATTTTTCTCCAACTTTCTTTTTACATACAGCTCTTTGTCAAATTGGGATTTCTATTTTTGGTAGAAAACTGATTAGTTGTTTCTATTATTTTTGGTAGTAAATAGATTTGTTTTATGGTAAGTTTAACCTATTTTTGATTGTAATAGCGAATATTTAAAGAGAAGTTGATAATCAATAAAATATGCAGCTTTACCAGAAAAGAAAAATAAACTTCTCTGTGTCTCTTCTCTTCTAACTCATCTATATTTCCAGGCTCTAAGTTCTTGGGTCTTCTTGTTATGTTATTTTAACAGTATTAAAATCAACATTTCTCATAAAATTTCATTTGAATTACTGATTCTACTACTTATGTTAGCTAGAATTATAGTTCATTTTAATTTAAGGTCTCAGTATTAGAACACAGTGCTCTCATCCTAAAAGATGGTAACAATTGGTTTATATGCTAATTTATAACACTTCAACAATGAGGCTTATTAATATCAATGAGAAACAAAATCTATAGTCCCGTTGGTCAATCAAACTTTAAATGAGAAAGCGGGAAGACATCTACTACATAACAAGTAGCAACAACAACATATTCAATAGAATTTCACGAGTGGAGAATGAAGAGGGTAGAGTTTATGCAGACCTTACCACTACAAGGCTGTTTTCGAAGGATCCTCTACTTGAGTACAGCATATCATAGCAGGTATGAAAAGAAAAACGACAATGAAGAAGACATAATAAATAAAAAGGAAACAATAACAATAACAGAATTGTGCGATAACCGAAATACACAAGCAACAAATTAAGATAGAAATTAAAAGCAAGATACTAAGATCCCATTTGAATAGGATTAAAAAAAATAGTTTTTTAGCTTAAGTGATTAAAAACTTAAAATAAGTACTTAAATTAAATGGAAAAGTGTTTGAATATAAGTGTTGAAAACTGAAAAAAAAAATTATTGATGTGTTTGATAAACAAGTGATATTACACACTTTTTTGTTGTTAAAATAACTTAAATATCCTTAAAGTTGTTAACACCATAAATAAATAAGGTGAATTATTTATAATTTTTAATTCTAAAATAAAATTTTTGTGCAAAACTCTGATGTAATGATAAATTTAGTGAAGACAAAGGAGAAAGATGAAGAGAAGTGGCAAAGAGAAAAAGAAAAAAAAATCATATATTTAAGGACTACAAGTTCAGGAAATTGCTGGAATCGGAGAAAAAAATAAAGGATAAAAAAGTAAATGTTTTGGTCAAACCTAAAAAATTTTAATCTAAAAAGCAAAAAACTAAAGTACCTAGTTTCTCACTTTTTGTTTTTTTTTAATTAATTTTTAGCTTTTTTTAAGCACGTTTTAATTTTACCAAAAACCCAAAAAAAAAACTAAAAAAGAGATTAAAAGCTGATTTGATCATATTTTAATCCTATCCAAACAGGCTCTAAGAGAATAAGGCTAATACTACGACAGGCACAATCAAGTCCCAACCCATTGAAAAAAAGACAACACTTCGTTACCTACTAACCTTCTAGCCTAATATTTTTCTATCCTAATATGCAACCTTCACACCCTCTTATCTAGGTCATGTCCTTCGTAAGCTAAAACTGTGCATGTACTGTTGAATCACCTCTCTATAATACTTTTTTGGCCTACCTCTAACTCTCCTCGTATGCAACCTCTCACACATCCTCACAGGGCAACATGTTATTTATCCTCTAATAATATTTAAGGTCATTATATTTTAGTATATTTTAGGCCCTTGGGATAATAATGACTGTGAGACATCGAGAATTTCACATTTGAGAAGTACAGGTCTTAACAGCGAAGAAGAAGATGATGTTATTTACAATATTTTCGGGTACAAAAATCTAGATATACATGTAACAATAACTTCAACACAAATTCAAGTCTAAGACTAGAACACTTATGAAGTTCCTTAACACCTTCAACACAAGATTATAAATAATCTATCCAAGAATTATGTTAATTTTCAGAAATGAGATGAAACAGAATTTTAAGGCCAAGTCCCCCGACTTCATGGAGTGTCCTTAAGGAATAATTCCCCTCACTGTACCCGAGGTTATGGAATCTTCCTCCTAGAATAAAATAGCTAAACAAACCAACTGTAGCGGTACCTCAAACAATTGGAATCTCTTCAAACTCACTTAATGGTTTGATTGATTACACAAAATATTTTTAAAGACAAGAAGAATTTGTACTTCAAAAAATTTTCGTTCCAAAACCTGTGAATGAAAGAAGATTTTTATAGCCTTCAGATGCCTCTTCTGAAAGGTGGCAATGGTTCACTTAAAAGGTGTAACCTTTCTAGAAAATCATGTCTGTTCGTCCAAAGAATGCGTCTTTTTCGAACAGGCGTATCATTTCATGAATCAGTGTGTCATTTCATTGAAGGATTGCATCCCTTCCAAAGTATCAATTCGCTTCTGCACTGCATTTCAAAACAGTGTTTCCGCCACTGCATGCATGCATCTAAATGGAGGATCAAAACATAAAAAAATTTATTACGTTTTTCCCTTTGATATTTTCGGATTAGATTTCTTTCAAATAAACTTTGTCCAAAAAGATAGATTTCATCAATCGATCATTTGTAAAATCCGAAGCCGAAGCCGAAGCCGAGTCAAGCAAGTAATGACGATGACGGCGCGAGGCACCATCTTGTTCTTGCCTCACTATCCATGTGGATAAAGTGCTTCTTATTATAAACACTTCATAGTTCCCTTCTTCCACCAATGTGGGAGAATTAGTGAATTTTCCCTTAAAAGAGTACACTTTCCATTTTAGTGTCTCTCTTTCTCTCCACTTTTTTTCTTTATTTTTCATGCACACTTTTCATACATATTGAACCCAACAATCCCCCACATGAATGGGGAATGACTACTTTTTCATAAAATTTTACGTACAAGTATATGATCATCAAGCAAAGAATGATTGCATCTGGATAAGTGGGTTTTCCTTTAAACTTTTCATAGTGAACATCCATCGGATGCACTCGGTCAATTAGTAGATTTGATATCTTTGAACCGTCGAGCTTTAATGTACTCTAGACAACACATGTCATACAACCAGCCTTTTACTATTTATGATTCTCAGGATTTTATTCTTTTCAACCATGAACACGTCCCGGTTTTATGAGAGCTTAGTGAATAGGCCTTTACTAACATTCTCCTTGAAGTGTCTTCTAGTTCTCCCTTACATAGGTGATTTCTGAATGTTCGATCCTATAGATTAAACTATTTGGTCAAATCTGCCAAATTTAGATAATCATTAAAAGACTTCACACCATAAGTCTTATCCTTGTTTACTAAACATTGTCTACATCATGAGAATGGGTTGGGTATTTGACAATGTTTA